>NC_091121.1:11543436-11843436 GCF_040183065.1 Periplaneta americana
AAAAATCACATGTTTTAAAAATCAAACTAAAGTTAGGTTCAAAATCTATTGGTCAGTTTGTCCAAGTAATGTATAATTTTGCTTAACGAATGTTAAATTAAAAGTCTGTTTATTTTTAACGCTTTGTTAATGTATTCTCCATTTGTTCAACATAATTTTGTTTAAGATAACCAACACTTAACTATAACGTCTGTTAGCACTATTTTAACTACTCAACAGCAGTTGGTAATGATTCTACACATGTAAGACAATTTTTGATTGGCTAAAATTAATCTTTAAATTATATATTATAGAGTGAGTCATGAAACTTGCATAAAATGACAACCTGTTATAGTAGGCCACGCTCCATAAACAAACAGTTGACAAATGAAAGTTGTAGGTGACTTGCTGAATAATAATTACAAAGTAAGGTTATATTTCCTCATTGCTATTATGGATACGAAATACGAAAGAAATAAAATAACACTGATGTATTTAAACAGTCCAAAGTATTTTTTAAATGTTATATTACCAGTCATATGCTAAACATTCCCTACAGAGAGACACGAAATATTAATTTCGCAACTTCTGTTCGAACAGCTGTGGAGACATCGGCCATATTTAACTAACTGTTAAACGAGTTAACTGCCCGAAATCCTACATTTAAAATTAACAAACTGTTAATAATCTGTTAAACCAAACTCGTGTTGAAAACATACAATTTTATTAATTAACAAACTGTTTAGAGTTTAACAGTCGTTAAATTTTCTAACAATACTTGGAAAAACCGGCCATATGTCTTCAAAATGTTTCACTATCCTGAAAAAAAAAAATTCTTAAATGAAACTGTAGGCTATCGTTTTGAAAATACGCGTTTTACAAGCTTTTTAAATGCTACTTATTGCATCTTATTTGTTGAACAGGAATCGGATGCATCCATGTCATCATCCGTGACTTCCAGCAGCGCTGAGGAGCCAACGTCTCACGAGCAATCTGTGGCTGCAACGCCGGACCTCGAAGCCATAACCCAAGAACCCGAGCAGCCCGCTAGTGACGAACCAAAGACACACCATGACACGACACCGGAGGAACCAGAGAACACGTCACCGGAACACGAGACTACGGAGCATGACGGCTTAGAGAAGGAAAGTCATTCAAAAGATGACATTCCAGAGCACGCTTTGCAAAACGGATCACCTGAAAATCATCCCGAGGACAATGTCATCCAGAGCCAGGATCAATTAGAGGAGAAAGGAAATGACGAAAGCCCAGAATTGGAACAATGCCGCATTAACGGGACGGTTGAGAATGGCGACCAAATTGACGATGCAGATCATGCCAAAAAGGATAATAAGACTGATGAAGGCTCAGAAAATGAAGCGCATCACGAGAATAAGAGCTCAGCAATTGAGAATGATATCAAGAGCCAATACAGCCCAGAAAATGAAATTCAGAATCGCGATAATAAGCTACAACAGAGTTACGTTAATGGAAAAGACGAAAACATGAATTCAGAAAATGGGCTTGATGATGGCTTTAAGAATATCACCAATTCTGATCAGCTCGAAGAAAAACCCGTCAAAATGCAAAATGGAGGAGCTAAAAGGATTGAATTGCAAATAGTCGAGGACTATGAACTTGAGGCTGAAAACAAGAAAACAATTCCGAATATTGTCCCTGCACCAAAACCAAGAACGATCCTACCATTTACAGCAAAGAACTGAAAGGAGCTATAATACTGTAATTGTAAAATATTCACACAAAGTTAATTAAGTACTGAATAGATTATGTGATAATATATATTTTAATTTAAATGACGTTATTATAAATAAATAGTTTATTTCATTGTATTAATTAAGAACATAAAATTAATCCTATACAAGTTTATCCTGAATTGTTGTTCATGAGTTATAGTTTACCTATGCACATTTTTCAAAGTCGTATTTTGTATTATATTTTCATATTCACATTGGAGAGACAGAAATAAATAATGTAAATATTCATGAAATTATAACTTTGAAGCTCAGTAGAGTAATAAAAATTGTGATACTGTACATTATTATCTTAAGATTTCTGAAACTGTATGCTTCAAGAAAAAAAAAAACTTCATCCCCACCAAAAAAAAAACATACATAAGTAAAACTCCTTTCGGAAGAAAATATTTCAGCTTTGTTTGTAAGTTTATTTCACCTTTAGCACCGCTAAGATGTACACTTGTCAGTGTACGCACCATTGGAGGCAATCTGCTGTACATAATATCACAGCATGATCATTTCTTCTAGTATATATTGATGTGTGAGAGAGGAACAGAGGTTAAGAATGTTTGAGAATAAGGTGCTTAGGAAAATAATTGGGGCAAAGAGGGACGAAGTTACAGGAGAATGGAGAAAGTTACACAACACAGAACTGCACGCATTGTATTCTTCACCTGACATAATTAGGAACATTAAATCCTGACGTTTGAGATGAACAGGACATGTAGCACGTATGCGTGAATCCAGAAATGCATATAGAGTGTTAGTTGGGAGGCCGGAGGGAAAAAGACCCTTGGGGAAGCCGAAACATAGATGGGAGGATAATATTAAAATGGATTGGAGGGAGGTGGGATATGATGATAGAGAATGGATTAATCTTGCTCAGGATAGGGACCAATGGTGGGCTTATGTGAGGGCGGCAATGAACCTCCGGGTTCCTTAAATGCCAGTAAGTATATAGGCCTATATTTACGTCACAGCACTTCTTTACATGTAATGGTATACCTCACATTTCTCGTATCCGGTGCCACAATTAACACATTATTTGCAATACACGTCTACAAAAATAACTCCAATTTACACTATGTACCTTTTCATTATTCCGTCTAATCTCCCATTCAATATTTGTCCTACATTTCCTTTCCTATTTTCTATTTTTTCACTAATCCTAATATCTCTAATATTATGTACTACTTCGAACTCCCTATTTTTCTAACTAATATTCACTAAAATCTCAATTTCACTTTTTCCTGTACATTAGGCCTCTCATAGTTTATTTACCCTATTTTTTCCATTGACCTTATCTCTTATCTTTCTCTTATATTCATTTGCTGTTCCAATGTTCAAATCTTTGGTCGGCGAAAAAAGACACATAAGTAAAAAAAAGTCGATTTTTCTGTTGTACCTAATCACATGTCTAGTATTTTTGTTTTATGATTTTTGAAATAATAAAATTTCTTGTATTTTAAATTGAAAAGGATCTTACTTTAACCAACATACATGAATTTCATTATTATACTTATATTCAGTTAAGAGTAAATTAAAACGAAAGCCTCTCCTGAAAAATTATTTTTTTTTTACTTATGTGCCTTTACCCGCCGACCAAAGAAATGTTATTGTTACTTAAACTACGAAAAAAGTAGTTGCATTAACACAAGTGAAATTATTTGATAGTATTTGCCATCAGAATTTTTTTAATTAAAGCATAGTTAGAAATTATCTGAATCTCTCATTAAACGTACACTGAATCGTTCCGTAGCTTATTTCTTCATTTTAGTGCATATTTTTAAGGTTTTTAGTGCATAGTTGCATAAATATTTTGGCAGCTTAAATTGCACTGAATCGTTCCATAGTCGGCCTATTTGTTAATTTTTAGTGCATATTTCAAAGGGTTTTCGTGCATAATGGCATATTTTGACAGCTTTTAGTGCATATGAATAATAGGTCTGCTCATGGAAAATTGTCGAGACTCATCTCGACAAAATTCCATCTCTCTCATCAATACAATCGACTCTAGGTAACCGTGCTGGTGGTACAGGGACATCATTTTGTTTTTACTTCAATTTTTATTGTACCTGAGTTTTTGAATGTACTTCACTCCCACCCCTTCTACTGATGAAGTTCAACCGTCCTCCACACAGATCCAAGACCGCATATACACTCATACTAGCCTTACGGTCACAGTAAACAGTACGTTCCAAAAAATATGTTCGCGTTTTCCAGTGACGAAAGAGCTTTCAATATTGAATCATTTTCGCACAGGTACTGTCGCCCATTTGCCTACGTCGTATCCCGGTTTCCCCCACCAGCTTTTATTCGCCAGCTAGTGGCTGGGCTGTCTTAGCTCTTTTCTGAGAACATTAATTTCTGTTAGAAATTGGACGTCTACGTAATATTATACAACTGTTCAAAATAACTCAAATAAAAGGGCCTCGTTAAGTAATTAACTGTCACGTGATTTCCCTCTTTTCTACGATCCTGCGGCATAACCACTTGGACGGACAGTAGATAGCATGTCTGAGTAAATTTATCTGTGCGGGCCGGGCAGAAGTGAAGATTGAATTTACAGTACGTAAGGTACTCTTTTATAGAGTAGGTGAAGAATTATTTCAACATGAGTTACTAGTTACGAAGGACGAAACTGGTAATGGGATTAGATACAATAGTCTATAGTGCGATAATATGCAAAAGAGAACTGAAGCCTGTATCGAAATGAACGGCCACCATTTTCTAAAATGTGTTTAAATATCCATATTATGACTATTTTTCAATTTAACTTCATTCTCTATATTGTACGCTAATGTGCTGTAGACAGTATAATACACACTACATAACGAATACGTCCGAATGGACAGCTCAGTTCGTGAGTAAAAACACTCATTGTTAATATTGTACTGTATTTTGATTAAACAAAAACCTAATGAAAATGATCAAACTCAAAAGCGCAATATTTCCTAGTTTACGTAAATGGATGAACTACATTTCTTACCACCTATACGTAGTAAAGTGATTTGTTTGTATATTACGCTAGTATCATCGAACTCCAGTCGTGGAAGGGGTAGCAAACGGCGTTGATCCAGAGGTATAGGCAAGTTAATATTAAAAATGTTAGTAAAATAAAATGATGTCCCTGTACAGCGTCGCCATGAAGAAAAAGAATTTATTGACATTCACAGCAGAGGAGAAATATGTCCACATGTTTCCTATTACAGCTGCAGCAAAAGACTAATAGGTAAGTCACACACAGAGTCCAGACAGATCTGGATAACTGCCAAGCAGACAACAAAATGGTTTGACAGAATGATTGATGAGATAGACGCGTTTATTAATTCTTAATACTTGACCGTGGAGTTTATCAAACGCAGCCAGACATATTAACCCCATGTCATTAGCTGCGATAGTACGGGGAAGTAAATGTCTTTCTTGTGCCATTTAAATCAAGGGTCATTGAATTTTTCGACGCATTTCACGGGACGATAGTCTGTCGCGTCACATTCAATGCAAATAAGAAGTACGCGAGGCTGGCATTCACAGCGGATGTTTGACCTTCTCTCTTCATACAGAAGCAGAAAAAAAATACGTCAAACCTATTACATCAACGCCTTTGCATTCCGCATAGGCAATGTGCCAAATCAATTCCTTCTGGAAGTAGCTCAGTGTTTGTGCTTTTTAATGGCGGGACCTTTGTGAACGAGCAGACACTGGGTCGGAGCTACACCACCAAATATCGGTATAAAAATATAAAATGAAAAATATCATCTCAAAGAATCTCGTATAGTTTGGAATAGAAAAAAGTCACAGGGGTTTTACAAGATTAAAATTACTTTTTGATCGTCAGCTGATGCTGTACATTTCACTCTTACGGTACTTGATCCACGCCCGTCATGTAGCGAAAACAAAATTACAAAATAAACTAATAGATAATGGGGTTTAAAAAGGACACGTCAGCACTATGACTATTTGCAACCTTCACAACTAATAAAATAATACAATAGTAACAACGAAACAAATTGATTTAACAATGAAGTCTTTGAGTTTTAAGATGTTTTTATTAAAAGTACCAGGTCTCTTGCACCCTTGCCTTTTACAAAAATATTTTAACAATGAATGCGATGGAGATTGTCATTTTTTTTATGAAAATGGAGTTTCGTTACCCGGTTGAAAGCACAAGTGAAAAGTGTGCAAAAAACAAACACAAATTCCACAATTTGGGACATCTGGCAGACATCTACGGCTGACCACTAGGATCCAGAATACAAAGCAGAGGTTAAATTAAAAATACAATATGATTGCGGAGAGAATACGGAACAATGACAAATTTTAAAATAAAGTACAATTTGATTTCGGAGAAACATGAGATGAAAATACATTGAAGAGTAATGAAATGAAGTAAAATATATATATATATATATATATATATATATATATATATATATATATATATATTACGTTTTCTATCAGATGCGTTTCCAATTCACTGCTGGCTAAAGCAGGGAGATGCATTGTCACCTCTACTTTTTAACTTTGCTCTAGAATATGCCATTAGGAAAGTGCAGGATAACAGGCAGGATTTGGAATTGAACGGGTTACATCAGCTTCTTGTCTATGCGGATGACGTGAATATGTTAGGAGAAAATCCACAAACGATTAGGGAAAACACGGAAATTCTACTTGAAGCAAGTAAAGCGATAGGGTTGGAAGTAAATCCCGAAAAGACTAAGTATATGATAATGTCTCGTGACCAGAATATTGTACGAAATGGAAATATAAAAATTGGAGATTTATCCTTCGAAGAGGTGGAAAAATTCAAATATCTTGGAGCAACAGTAACAAATATACTGTAAATGACACTCGGGAGGAAATTAAACGCAGAACAAATATGGGAAATGCGTGTTATTATTCGGTTGAGAAGCTTTTGCCATCTAGTCTGCTGTCAAAAAATTTGAAAGTTAGAATTTATAAAACAGTTATATTACCGGTTGTTCTGTATGGTTGTGAAGCTTGGACTCTCACTTTGAGAGAGGAACAGAGATTAAGGGTGTTTGAGAATAAGGTTCTTAAGAAAATATTTGGGGCTAAGAGGGATGAAGTATCAGGAGAATGGAGAAAGTTACACAACGCAGAGCTGCACGCATTGTATTCTTCACCTGACATAATTAGGAACATTAAATCCAGACGTTTGAGATGGGCAGGGCGTGTAGCACGTATGGGCGAATCCAGAAATGCATATGGAGTGTTAGTTGGGAGGCCGGAGGGAAAAAGACCTTTGGGGAGGCCGAGGCGTAGATAGTAGGATAATATTAAAATGGATTTGAGGGAGGTGGGATATGATGGTAGAGACTGGATTAATCTTGCTCAGGATAGGGAGACTGGATTAATCTTGCTCAGGATAGGGATCAATGGCGGGCTTATGTGAGGGCGGCAATGAACCTCCGGGTTCCTTAAAAACCAGTAAGTAGGTAAGTATATTACATAGTATTATACAAGTGATTGTGTAAAATGGATAATGAATCTCTCAATATCATTAGACAAATTTTGTTAATATCCTCATTAGAAAATTTAAGAGAAAGGAGAATGGTTTTGGTTAACTTAAATGAAGTTCCCCTAGCGCCTAAAAGAAGTCCTTTCACTTCCCAAGTATACTGGCATTTGATATGCTTTATTTGTGTAGAGCATTATTTGTAATAAAGGTCCGATGTTTGATTTTCATTTATCTCAATACTTTTATTTTATGTCATCTCCCTTTACGCAAACGCCACTGATTATTAAACTATAACAGCGCCAATAATAACAAAACAGAACAAGCTCGTTTATGTTAGCTGGAGACTGGTGCACACAAGCCAATCAGCAGACGAAATATAAAATGCAAACAAACGTCAAGGTAACCAGAGTATAACGTGGTTTTGTCCACAAAATGAACCGGCAACAACGGTACTACGTCACAATTCAGAAAACGTCGTCAGCAGTGAGGGAAGTCAGACGGTATGCGCCGGTATGGAATACCGCCACTGGTTTCTATGTCCAGAAAACATACCGTTAGTGAAAAGTGACATAAGTACCGTCACTGAAAAAATGTGATTCGTAAAAATTTGTTTATACATTTCTTCACAGCAAAGAGTACTATCTGTTTACTTCGTAAATCTAAACCACAGCCTTCTGGAACTGTATTCAACGTGTATTTAGACACGCTTATTTTATAAGTCAACCTCTGGAATACTTACAAGGGTAGTATTTCAGTATAGAAGGCTTTGGTGTGTAGCTTGTAGTAGCCATTGTTGCCAATTTAGTGACTATGTCATTTTTGTTGTTGTTGCACTTTTTATTAATAATTAAGTAAGTCACTTTGAAGCTTTAATATTATTTTAAATGATAGAACTCAATGGATATTGCACAATAATCTAGTAAATAGCTGAAATTATTTTATTAAGAATCGTGTTCTCGATTGGATGTTATTGTGATCCTACTTAGACTTTTAAGGAATTGGTTGTTTTATAAGTAGACTATTGTGAATATGATTGACAATGAAATGAATTTAATTATTACGTTGTTAATAATTATTTTTAATTTATTTCTTTAGTGAATATAGGCCTATACCATACAGGAGAAATAGTAGATATTTTACAGCGTGGTAGTATGGACTATTCTGAGTAAAAAAAAATTGAAGTAAGCTGAATTGGAGAGACACCTGCAAGTTTTATGAGTGAATACAGTACGTCTCTCGGAATATATGTTAAATGTAAGATTGTAAGGTACCCGTTGCTTATACTCCCGCTCCCATTTGCGCTGCATAGCCTCGACATTGCGAATTTTTTCTCTTCACTCGCGAATTTTTCATATTTAACTTAGGCCTACTTGTCAACTGCTGAGTGTTGCTCAATTGAGATTAAAGCCTAGTTCATTACGTATAGTTTGACATCACTGCGAATGTTCTATCGCTTCACATTCTCGAGTTACACTGCTTCGACTGCCGTGCGATCTTCAATTCGTGTCTCAACTTTCTCCCTCCCGCGTATCGATATATGTCACCCGCTCCAATTCAAGATCACGTTTACACTGACCTTTCGTCTGTCAATCACCGTTTACTTCAATGGAATATATCGTGTAGTTTAGAAATTATACGCGCGACAAAACTGGCCTGAAAATTTAGTAGTAATATTTATTAGTAGTAGTATTTATTTAACCTGGTAGAGATAAGGCCGTCAGGCCTTCTCTGCCCCTCTACCAGGAGATTCCAACTATAATATGAAGAATAAATTTAAAATTAGTATTAGATTTACAGTTACAGTTACAAATAAAATTACAATATTAAATTTACAATTATAATTACAATAAAAATCAAAGTACGAAAAGATTACCTGACTAATGAAAGCTAGATAATTTATCATAGAAAAACAAATAATATTTTATATTTACTGAATTACAAATTAAACCTGGAATTACAAAATTGTATAGTGATGAAATTACTGGATATTGAAATATTTTGTGATAGATTAAGGAAACTATTTACAAGAAATCAATTACTGACCATATGCCTAGTAAGTTTGCGTTTGAATTCAATTTTATTTCGACAGTCCCTGTTGATAGCAGGTAGCGAATTCCAGAGTCGGTCGACTCTGGAATGCATCCTAGTACTAGATCGATTTATTTATTTTATTGGGTTATTTTACGACGCTGTATCAATATCTAGGTTATTTAGCGTCTGAATGAAGTGAAGATGATAATGCCGGTGAAATGAGTCCGGGGTCCAACACCGAAAGTTACCCAGCATTTGCTCATATTGGGTTGAGGGAAAACCCCGGAAAAAACCTCAACCAGGTAACTTGCCCGACCGGGATTCGAACCCGGGCCACCTGGTTTCGCGACCAGACGCGCTGACCGTTACTCCACAGGTGTGGACTACTAGATCGAACTTATAGACGTATTCACGTAAAAATGTCATAGAAACATTATGTTTGTTCAATTGTAGTGTGGAAATACAGTACAGTCGTTTGAATGCTACGCATAGCAAGCCTATGTACAAGTGAATAAAAAAAAAGGTAAAGGTATCCCCGTAACATGCCATGAAGGCACTTGGGGGGCATGGAGGTAGAGCCCCATGCTTTCCATGACCTCGGCACTAGAATGAGGTGGTGTGGTCGGCACCACGCTCTGACCGCCTTTTACCCCCGGGAAAGACCCGGTACTCAATTTTATGTAGAAGTGAATAGTTGTAGTTATTCTGTGGAATGTATTTGGTGCCGGAAAGTAAAACCACGTGCTTACCTAGATACTCTACACCAGCGGTGGCGAAAATGTAATCGTGCGCCGAGCCACTGTATATACCTGTAACGTGCATAGCACCTATGGAGGGAAGCGGACACTCGAAGGGGAAGTGAAGCAACTGTCTGACTTATTAACAGATTTTCATTTTCCTTACGTCAAGCACTTAAATATAATTTTATACAGTACAAGGCTACAAACTAATGTTTAGTACGTGTAACGAAGAAAGAAATGAACAATAAATGAACAATATCACAACCTAAAATTAACTGTCTTCAGAATGTCTCTGCGACAAAGTTTCAAAATCAGGAATTATGTCACTTACTGCCAGTCGTAGTTGATCACGAAGGTATTTGTCTGTCAGTCGTGATCTAAATTTGGTTTTTACTATGTCAATTGTTGAAAATAATTTTTCACAAACGTAAGTTGTAGCGAACATGGCTTCAACAGAACGAAGCTTCGGATATTTATTTTTTGGCAAAGATTTGAAAGTTCAACATTTGTAAGTCCTTACATCTAGCTTTCATTTGACATCACATAGTAAATCAGTGAGTTCAAATTGAAGAGCTAACCGCATTATTCGTACATCCGCTGAAAAAGGGTCGACGTACAGAGATGATGATGATGATGATGATGATGATGATGATGATGATGATGATGATAACAACAATAGCACTTAACCTTTTAATGTTTCATCAGTAACATGTAGTATAATGCCGTTTTATGTTATACAACCGTTTTCCTCGTAATACTTGTGAACAAATCATACATTTAATATTCTCATCATATTGGCAGCAAAAAAATGCGTCCTCCCATCTTACTTGGAACTTTCGTACATGGTTTCGAGAGAGACATATGCCACTCGCAGGTCAGAGACAAATACAAATGGAACGGAGTTTGACTCCAGTGAGTGAGAGGGTTGGGGTTGGCGGAGGTTAGAAGCAAGCGAAATGCACTGCGAGCCACAATGTCTCGCGAGTCACGTTCTCGCCACGGCTGCTCTACACTATTTGCAGTATGCAACTGTTAAAGAAAAAAATGGTACCTCCTTTGGTCTAGTTCTTCTGTAAAATTACCTCTCTTTTTTATGGAGGAGGGACCCGAAAGCTCACATTGAATCCCGAGGATTGTGCTTACCACTCCTGTTCCGTGAATGATACTTTTAGTCGAACAGCCGCGCTCTTGTACAAGTACAGCACGCCGCACCGTGAATTTAACCCGGGCTATGATAGCCTATGGATGATTACGATATGTGAATTAATTAAGGCGAAATGAGTCCGAGGTGCAACGCCGAAAGTTACTCAACAATTCTCCTGAGGAAAAACACCGCAAAAAAATTCCAACCAAGTAGCTTGTCCCAACCAGGATTTGAGCCCTCGTTTCACGGTTAGATGTGCTAACCTTTACTCCACGGTGAACATACAGACGTACAATATCTATACTAATAATAAATCTGTAGTCGAAATTTTTTTGGTAATTTTCGATTTTCTAAAAATAATTGGTCTTAACATATATAATTAACCACCCTGAAACCGAAAATCGCATTTTTGAAATTTTTGTTTGTATGTCTGTATGTTTGTTACCTTTTCACGCGATAATGGCTGAACCGATTTATATGAAAATTGGAATATAAATTAAGTTCGTTGTAACTTAGATTTTAGGCTATATGGCATTCAAAATACTTTATTTAAAAGGGAGGGTTATAAGGGGGCCTGAATTAAATAAATCGAAATATCTCGCTTATTATTGATTTTTGTGAAAAAGTTACATAACAAAGGTTTCCTTAAAAATGATTTCCGATAAGTTTTATTCTTTACAAAATTTTGATAGGACTGATATTTAATGAGATGAATGAGTTTTAAAATTAAAACAACGCCATCTAAGACGGTGCAATGAAATAACAAATGACTTCGTCTATGAGGGGCCTTGGACAACAACAATCGAAAGCTATTAAACTTAGCCTACAGACAATGTTTCTGTGTTTGTATGAAGTAATATCGGAAGCTAAATTAACCGATTTGTATAATTAATTATTATTTCACCATTGGAAAGTGTAGTTCCTCTAGATGGACATATTGCTATAATGTTATTACAGTAACTTCTTAGTAAATCGAGGACAGGTAAGATTAAAACAGCTTCTTATGCACAGAAAACTTGATAGGCTATTTTGTACATTCGTTTCCTGTATTTCTTAAAATTATATTTATGTTCACTCATTTTATTCTCAGAGAATTAACGAACGAGAGTGTATTGATTTAGTATGCAGTAATAGTACGTTAGCTTAGCAATCCATTATTTTATAATTCAAATTTTAACTATGCTCAATCGAATCGTGTTAAAATACATAAAATAGACTATATGTGCAATAAATGCAATGTAAAAAAAATTGGGTAATGAGCCAAGCAGATTATGTTGCTCTGTTGTAAAGGTTGTTGCTTCTGAGATTCAAGAGCCCCCACAACAAATAAAAAACTTTCTTATCGGAGTACATCCGTTATCAACGCACTTTTTATATAATATAATATAATATAATATAATATAATATAATATAATATAATATAATATAATATATAAAAAGGTAAAGGTATCCCCGTAACATGCCATGAAGGCACTTGGGGGGCATGGAGGTAGAGCCCCATGCTTTCCACGACCTCGGCACTAGAATGAGGTGGTGTGGTCGGCACCACGCTCTGACCGCCTTTTACCCCCGGGAAAGACCCGATACTCAATTTTATAGGAGGCTGATTGAACCTCGGGGCCATTCTGAAAGTTTGGCAACGAGAAAAAAATCCTGTCACCACCTGGGATCGAACCCCGGACCTTTATTATATACTAATAATAAATATTTAACCGAAAATTTTCTGGTAATTTTCGCTTTTCCAAATATAATTGGTGTTAACATGAATAATCATTCATCCTGAGACCGAAAATCGCTTTTCTGAAATTTTTGTTTGTATGTCTGTCTGTCTGGATGTTTGTTACCTTTTCAGGCGATAATGGCTGAACGGATTTCGATGAAAATTGAAATATAAATTAAGTTCGTTGTAATTTAGATTTTAGGCTATATGGCATTCAAAATACATTTAACGGGGCTTGAATTAAATCGAAATATCTCGCTTATAATTGCTTTTTTGTGAAAAATGTTACATAACAAAAGTTTCTTTAAAAATGAATTCCGATAAGTTTTATTCTATGCAAAATTTGGTAGGTCTGATAGACTTTTAAAATAACAATACAATACGTTTTCACCGCCGCCTCAGATTGTAGCGTTGTTGTTCCTGCAGTAATTCCCATGTGCAAAATATAAAATTTTTGAGTAGTAAGAAAAAAACACATTTATTCATTCCATGGCAATGGTACATAGGAGATCGTGAATTCTTACATTTTCGAAAGAAAGAAATATAATTACATATCACTGTTTATGCTGTATCACTATTTAAGTTATTTGAAGGGTTCAGAACCATAGTGGGCGAAGCGCCATTTACTGAAGACGTAGAAAACAAGGGTTAAAAATTAAATTATTACCATAATTCAATGGGGCCATATAGCAAGTAATATCAAGTTTACACATTAAAACTAAATGATATGTCAATATTCATTAAACTATGGTTGCATGTAATAACAAATAAGAAACATGTTAAAGGAATTGTCATTGCACCAAATGAGTGCTCTCTGGACTAAAATGATCGCAATTTAATTATTTAAATGCAATTTAAATTAAGTAACATATTAAACTATTTATCCTTATAACAAACACGAATGTTCCCTGGATGAAACGTCCTATTTTAATTATGTAATTACTTTATATTTATTTCTAACAGGTGCAGCGGAGCGCACGGGTTCATTCATTCATTCATTCATTCATTCATTCATTCATTCATTCATTCATTCATTCATTCATTCATTTATTTTATTCCATAGATCTTACATGAGCAATGAAGCTTTAAGATGTGGAACATGTCAACATTTTACAATATTACAATTACAATTTTTACAAATTTTTATAGTTTTACAATTTAGTAATTTTCTACAATTTTTTACGGCTAGTTATAAAAGGTAAAAGTATCCCCGTAACATGCCATGAAGGCACTTGGGGGGCATGGAGGTAGAGCCCCATGCTTTCCATGACCTCGGCACTAGAATGAAGCGGTGTGGTCGGCACCACGCTCTGACCTCCTTTTACCCCCAGGAAAGACCCGGTACTCAATTTTATGGAAGGCTGAGTGGACCTTGGGGCCGTTCTGAAAGTTTGGCAACGAGAAAAAATCCTGTCACCACCTGCGATCGAACCCCGGACCTTCCAGTCCGTAGCCAGCTGCTCTACCAACTGAGCTACCCGGCAGCCACGGCTAATTATTAATATGTAAATTAAATCCATTTTTGGAACATAAGATAGCCATACAATTAAAACCGAATAACATATTTTCTTGCCTCAGAGAGGAACGAAAGTAATTAACAGTTACAAAAATCAAAGTGTTCTCATAAACGAAATGAGTCCCAGCTTTTTGTAGGCGTTTTAACTCCTACGGTATCCTATGTAACATTTTCACGAAGACATCAAAACACTTAGCATCACTGTTTGTTATCGTATTACTATGAAATAAAACAAATAGGCTATTATGCAACAGACAAGTAAAGAGTGCGTCAGAAAGAACGGATGGATTTCAAACTATCGATACGCAACGAGGAGACAGATATAGTGAGGGGGACCACGACTGTTGGGTCAGCCATAGAATGCAGTTTCAGTTGAGAACATGGTGTTGGTCTGGTGTACAACGTGCTTTCATCGTAGAGACATTTTTGAAAAATGAAGAGTCTGTGATCGCCACTCAGGACTCATTTCGACATCGGATGTCACGCTAGGATTCCAACTCGGAATACAATTTTGCGGGGGGTGGCTTCATTTCGTATCACAGGTTCAACATTAAAGAAGAAATCACCTGGACAAAATTCTATTGCACTGAGATTGTCCGAGGCTACGGTAAGATCTCGCGCCCTGCGACTTCTTTCTTTGGGACCATTTGAAGGCGTAAGTTTGTAAACATCGATCACATACACTGGACGAACTGAAGACAGCGATTCGTGAAGAAATCGTGGCAATTGCACCAGCTATGACTGTGAAAGTGATGGCGAATATCAGAAAACGCCTCGATGCCTGTATTGAAAGCCAAGGACATCATATGGATAATGTTGTTTTCCATAAATAAACTGCATGTATTGGTGAATATGTTGATAACAATAAATTTTTGATTTGATGAATCTTTACAATTTTCTTTCCCTGTTAAATCCATCCGTTCTTTGTGACGCACCCTGTATAATAATAATAATATTATTATTATTACCTTTACAATTCTTCAATTAGAACAAGCAGCCAGGGATTCCTCTCGCCACGAACACAACACGCGCCACCCACTGACTGGTTTGTACGTCCGCTCGACTTACCGGCGCTCCCTTCCGTCTTGGTGACGTTACGTACAGAGCATCGTGTGTAAGTAGAAATCAAATGGTTCCTCTGGACGTAAATACAGTCTAATGCTTCGTTATAATAATTTGCATGTTTCTATGTCACAGATATAGTCAACATAAAGCTATCCGTTGTGTACTGAATTAATCTTGCTTGTGTGAGGGCGGCAATGAACCTCTGGGTTCTCTAAACGCCATAAGTACCGGTAACATTCAAGTAACGATATGAAGCATTACTTTTCTGTACTGAAGGATCTTCTTGTATTTCTTACTAGCCGTACCCGTGCGCTCCGCTGCACCCGTTAGAAATAAATATAAAGTAATTACATAATTAAAATAGGACGTTTGATCAAGGTAACATTCGTGTTTGATAGAAGGATAAATCGTTTAATATGTTACTTAATTTAAATTGTATTTAAATAATTAAAATGCGATCATTTTGGTCCGGAGACACTCATTTGGTGCAATGACAATTCCTTTAACATGTTTCTTAATTTTTATTACATGCAACCATAGCTTAATGAAGATTGACATCATTTAGATTTAATGTGTATATTTTATTTTACTTGTTATAGGTTTCCATTGAATTATGGTAATTTTAACCCTTGTTTTCTACGTATTCACTATGATTGGCCCACTATGATTCTGAACCCTTCAAATAACTTAAATTATATTATATAATATTACATATTATATTATATTATATTATATTATATTATATTATATTATATTATATTATATTATATTATATTATATTATATTATATTATATTATATTATATTATATTATATTATATTATATTATATTATATCAGAAGTTACTGTAATAACATTACAGCATTATGTCCATCTAGAGAAACTACACTTTCCAATGGTGAAATAATAATTAATTATACAAATCGGTTAATTTAGCTTCCGATATTACTTCATACAAACACAGAAACATTCTCTGTAGGCTATCTTTCATAGCTTTCGATTGTTGCTGTCCAAGGCCCCTTATAGACGAAGTCATTTGTTTTTTAATTCATTACACGGCCTTAGATGGCAGTTATTTCAATTTTAAAACTCATTTATCTCATTAAATATCAGTCCTATCAAAATTTTTCAAGGAATAAAATTTATCTCAAATTATTTGTAAAGAAACTTTTGTTATGTAACATTTTTCACAAAAATCAATAACTGCGGTATTTCGATTTATTTAATTCAGGCTCCCTTATAACCCCCCTTTGAAATAATGTATTTTGAATGCCATATAGCCTAAAATCTAAGTTACAACGAACTTAATTTATATTCCAATTTTCATCGAAATCCGTTCAGCCATTATCGCGTGAAAAGGTAACAAACATACAGACAGACAGACAGTCAGACAGATAGACATACAAACAAAAATTTCAAAAATGCGATTTTCGGTTTCAGGGTGGTTAATTATATATGTTAGGACCAATTATTTTTGGAAAATCGAAAATTACCAGAAAAATTTCGGCTACAGATTTATTATTAGTAGGTATAGATAAGTAAAAGAACGCTACAGGCATAGTTCAAGCGGTAGCGTGTTTGCCTGCTGATCTGGAGATGCACTCGGCCGTGGGTTCGATTCAACCTCGGTTGGGTTTTGTCGTAAACTACATCTTGCTCCACACTAGATACGGGAGGTGGGGCCGTCTCGAGAAAATGCAACACTCATTGTCGTCGGGAACGGAAAGATAAGGTGGACATGGAGAACAAACGAAACACAAGAACAAACTGAATACAAGGAAAATGCAAGGAGAACAAGGGGAAAGCCACTGGTGTGGCTCAGTCGGTTAAGGCGCTTGCCTGCCGGTCTGAAGTTCCGTTCCGGCGCGGGTTCGATCCCAGCTTGGGCTGAATACCTGGTTGGGTTTTTTCCGAGGTTTTCCCAACCGTAATGTGCATGCAAGGTAATCTATGGCGAATCCTCGGCCTCATCTCGCCAAATATCATCTCATTATCATTAATTTCATCGACGCTAAATAACCTAGTAGTTGATACAGCGTCGTTAAATAACCAACTAAAATTAATACATATATATATATATATATATATATATATATATATATATATGGGGAATGCAAGCAGGAGAAAATAAGGGTACGTACACGTTGGAGCGACGATAAACGATCAAAGAAGCAGCGATGCTATATCAGGGAGAATTGAAGCATGCATTGGTATTGAGGTGTGCATATTGGAGTAACGATAAAAGCGAAGATACACGATAAAAGCGACGAAAAAGATAAGTTCCATTTTCTTCGCTCTTGTCGTTCATATGATCTCTGAATAAGATAATATTAATCCGTATAAATACCGGTGATTATCAATATATCCGAATATTAATCGATTTATTATTATTTCGGCTTATTAAATTAATTGCCGGTATTGTAGATATTGACAAATTGATCAGTTGTGTATTTATTCGACCTATGTTATGTGATCACAAGAACCAATCACAACACAACGAATTTGTACTATCTTTGTGATGAGAACTGGTTTAATTTTGTACGTATTTAAGTTATATTAACCTTGAACTTAGCAGCTGATACTTTCTATATATCTTCTCTCATTAAGTGGATGCATAGAATATCTTCTATTGATAAATCAAAATGTTCGCTTCCCGCGTCCTCGTCGCTCCGATATGAACACTTGATTCTTTGATAATACCAAAGCGTCGCTAGATCGTTTCTCTTATCGTTTATCGTTGCTCCAACGTGCACGTACCCTTATGAGAACATGAAGAGTGCAAGGAAAAGAGGAATACCGTACAAAGAGAACATGAGGATAACAAACGGGGACAGGAACAAGGGGAATACACGGAGAAGACATTGAAAACAAGAGGAGTACAAAGAGAATAACGGAAGAACCCCGAGAAATATATAATATATGTTCACTACTTTGGCTTTGTGCACTACAAATTTAACACTGACCCTTCCGATATTTGAACTCTGATCCACTTTCATTGTAAGCCAGGGTTATGTCAACTGACAACTCTGACACTTTATCTGTGCGTTCAGAAATCGTTTTTGTGCGAGAGAGGAGTATGAAAGACAGGGATGGAAGTTTCCGTGCGTGGAACCGCATTTCCAGAAACATCATTTGCTAAAATTTTAAAAGGACATAATTATGTATTTTAAATATTAATTATACAGGGTGGAAGTAATATAACTGTGTAGAATTTAACAACTTATTCCTTGGATGGAGTACAGAAAAAATTATAATAACATGTTAGTCCCAAATGAATACATTTCTCAGAAAAAAAGATTGAAAAGTGTGATCCCAAAACGCGTTAAGTCCATTTTTATGAGAGAACTGGCCTGGTTTCTATATCCACCGATCTTCTCAACTCAACGCAGAGTAACTTAAATAAAACCTAACCTAACTTAAACTAGATTAACCGAACACAACTTAAGCTAATCTAATCTAACTCATCTAACCTAACCCAACTTTATCTCAACTTAGACTAACCTAACCTAACTTCAACTAGATTAACCGAACACAACCTAAGCTAATCTAATATAACTCATCTAACCTAACCCAACTTAGACTAACCTAACCTAACTTCAACTAGATTAACCGAACACAACCTAAGCTAATCTAATCTAACCCATCTAACCTAACCCAACTTTATCTAACTCAACTTAGACTAACCTAACTTAACCTAACTTCAACTAGATTAACCGAACACAACCTAAGCTAATCTAATCTAACCCATCTAACCTAACCCAACTTAGACTAACCTAACCTAACTTCAACTAGATTAACCGAACACAACCTAAGCTAATCTAATCTAACCCATCTAACCTAACCCAACTTTATCTAACTCAACTTAGACTAACCTAACTTAACCTAACTTCAACTAGATTAACCGAACACAACCTAAGCTAATCTAATCTAACCCATCTAACCTAACCCAACTTTATCTAACTCAACTTAGACTAACCTAACCTAACCTAACTTCAACTAGATTAACCGAACACAACCTAAGCTAATCTAATCTAACCCATCTAACCTAACCCAACTTTATCTAACTCAACTTAGACTAACCTAACTTAACCTAACTTCAACTAGATTAACCGAACACAAGCTAAGCTAATCTAATCTAACCCATCTAACCTAACCCAACCTAACTTCAACTAGATTAACCGAACACAACCTTAGCTAAACTAATCTAACCCATCTAACCTAACCCAACTTTATCTAACTCAACTTAGACTAACCTAACTTAACCTAACTTCAACTAGATTAACCGAACACAACCTAAGCTAATCTAATCTAACTCATCTAACTCAACCCAACTTTATGTAACTCAACTTAGACTAACCTAACCTAACCTAACTTCAACTATATTAACCGAACACAACCTAAGCTAATCTAATCTAACCCATCTAACCTAACCCAACTTTATGTAACTCAACTTAGACTAACCTAACCTAACCTAACTTCAACTATATTAACCGAACACAACCTAAGCTAATCTAATCTAACCCATCTAACCTAACCCAACTTTATCTAACTCAACTTAGACTAACCTAACTTAACCTAACTTCAACTAGATTAACCGAACACAACCTAAGCTAATCTAATCTAACCCATCTAACCTAACCCAACTTTATCTAACTCAACTTAGACTAACCTAACATAACCTAACTTCAACTATATTAACCGAACACAACCTAAGCTAATCTAATCTAACTCATCTAACCTAACCCAACTTTATGTAACTCAACTTAGACTAACCTAACCTAACCTAACTTCAACTATATTAACCGAACACAACCTAAGCTAATCTAATCTAACCCATCTAACCTAACCCAACTTTATCTAACTCAACTTAGACTAACCTAACTTAACCTAACTTCAACTAGATTAACCGAACACAACCTAAGCTAATCTAATCTAACTCATCTAACTCAACCCAACTTTATGTAACTCAACTTAGACTAACCTAACCTAACCTAACTTCAACTATATTAACCGAACACAACCTAAGCTAATCTAATCTAACCCATCTAACCTAACCCACCTTTATCTAACTCAACTTAGACTAACCTAACCTAACCTAACTTCAACTATATTAACCGAACACAACCTAAGCTAATCTAATCTAACCCATCTAACCTAACCCACCTTTATCTAACTCAACTTAGACTAACCTAACCCAACCTAACTTCAACTAGATTAACCGAACACAACCTAAGCTAATCTAATCTAACCCATCTAACCTAACCCACCTTTATCTAACTCAACTTAGACTAACCTAACTTAACCTAACTTCAACTAGATTAACCGAACACAACCTAAGCTAATCTAATCTAACTCATCTAACTCAACCCAACTTTATGTAACTCAACTTAGACTAACCTAACCTAACCTAACTTCAACTATATTAACCGAACACAACCTAAGCTAATCTAATCTAACCCATCTAACCTAACCCAACTTTATCTAACTCAACTTAGACTAACCTAACCTAACCTAACTTCAACTAGATTAACCGAACACAACCTAAGCTAATCTAATCTAACCCATCTAACTTAACCTAACCTAACTTCAACTAGATTAACCGAACACAACCTAAGCTAATCTAATCTAACCCATCTAACCTAACCCAACTTTATCTAACTCAACTTAGACTAACCTAACTTAACCTAACTTCAACTAGATTAACCGAACACAACCTAAGCTAATCTAATCTAACCCATCTAACCTAACCCAACTTAGACTAACCTAACCTAACTCCAACTAGATTAACCGAACACAACCTAAGCTAAGCTAATCTAACCCATCTAACCTAACCCAACTTTATCTAACTCAACTTAGACTAACCTAACTTAACCTAACTTCAACTAGATTAACCGAACACAACCTAACCTAATCTAATCTAACTCATCTAACCTAACCCAACTTTATCTCAACTTAGACTAACCTAACCTAACTTCAACTAGATTAACCGAACACAACCTAAGCTAATCTAATCTAACCCATCTAACCTAACCCAACTTTATCTAACTCAACTTAGACTAACCTAACTTAACCTAACTTCAACTAGATTAACCGAACACAACCTAAGCTAATCTAATCTAACCCATCTAACCTAACCCAACCTAACTTCAACTAGATTAACCGAACACAACCTAAGCTAATCTAATCTAACCCATCTAACCTAACCCAACTTTATCTAACTCAACTTAGACTAACCTAACTTAACCTAACTTCAACTAGATTAACCGAACACAACCTAAGCTAATCTAATCTAACTCATCTAACTCAACCCAACTTTATGTAACTCAACTTAGACTAACCTAACCTAACCTAACTTCAACTATATTAACCGAACACAACCTAAGCTAATCTAATCTAACCCATCTAACCTAACCCAACTTTATGTAACTCAACTTAGACTAACCTAACCTAACCTAACTTCAACTATATTAACCGAACACAACCTAAGCTAATCTAATCTAACCCATCTAACCTAACCCAACTTTATCTAACTCAACTTAGACTAACCTAACTTAACCTAACTTCAACTAGATTAACCGAACACAACCTAAGCTAATCTAATCTAACCCATCTAACCTAACCCAACTTTATGTAACTCAACTTAGACTAACCTAACCTAACCTAACTTCAACTATATTAACCGAACACAACCTAAGCTAATCTAATCTAACCCATCTAACCTAACCCAACTTTATGTAACTCAACTTAGACTAACCTAACCTAACCTAACTTCAACTATATTAACCGAACACAACCTAAGCTAATCTAATCTAACCCATCTAACCTAACCCAACTTTATCTAACTCAACTTAGACTAACCTAACCTAACCTAACTTCAACTATATTAACCGAACACAACCTAAGCTAATCTAATCTAACCCATCTAACCTAACCCAACCTAACTTCAACTAGATTAACCGAACACAACTTAAGCTAATCTAATCTAACCCATCTAACCTAACCCAACTTTATCTAACTCAACTTAGACTAACCTAACTTAACCTAACTTCAACTAGATTAACCGAACACAACCTAAGCTAATCTAATCTAACTCATCTAACTCAACCCAACTTTATGTAACTCAACTTAGACTAACCTAACCTAACCTAACTTCAACTATATTAACCGAACACAACCTAAGCTAATCTAATCTAACCCATCTAACCTAACCCAACTTTATGTAACTCAACTTAGACTAACCTAACCTAACCTAACTTCAACTATATTAACCGAACACAACCTAAGCTAATCTAATCTAACCCATCTAACCTAACCCAACTTTATCTAACTCAACTTAGACTAACCTAACTTAACCTAACTTCAACTAGATTAACCGAACACAACCTAAGCTAATCTAATCTAACTCATCTAACTCAACCCAACTTTATGTAACTCAACTTAGACTAACCTAACCTAACCTAACTTCAACTATATTAACCGAACACAACCTAAGCTAATCTAATCTAACCCATCTAACCTAACCCAACTTTATCTAACTCAACTTAGACTAACCTAACCTAACCTAACTTCAACTATATTAACCGAACACAACCTAAGCTAATCTAATCTAACCCATCTAACCTAACCCAACCTAACTTCAACTAGATTAACCGAACACAACCTAAGCTAATCTAATCTAACCCATCTAACCTAACCCACCTTTATCTAACTCAACTTAGACTAACCTAACTTAACCTAACTTCAACTAGATTAACCGAACACAACCTAAGCTAATCTAATCTAACTCATCTAACTCAACCCAACTTTATGTAACTCAACTTAGACTAACCTAACCTAACCTAACTTCAACTATATTAACCGAACACAACCTAAGCTAATCTAATCTAACCCATCTAACCTAACCCAACTTTATCTAACTCAACTTAGACTAACCTAACCTAACCTAACTTCAACTAGATTAACCGAACACAACCTAAGCTAATCTAATCTAACCCATCTAACTTAACCTAACCTAACTTCAACTAGATTAACCGAACACAACCTAAGCTAATCTAATCTAACCCATCTAACCTAACCCAACTTTATCTAACTCAACTTAGACTAACCTAACTTAACCTAACTTCAACTAGATTAACCGAACACAACCTAAGCTAATCTAATCTAACCCATCTAACCTAACCCAACTTAGACTAACCTAACCTAACTTCAACTAGATTAACCGAACACAACCTAAGCTAATCTAATCTAACCCATCTAACCTAACCCAACTTTATCTAACTCAACTTAGACTAACCTAACTTAACCTAACTTCAACTAGATTAACCGAACACAACCTAACCTAATCTAATCTAACTCATCTAACCTAACCCAACTTTATCTCAACTTAGACTAACCTAACCTAACTTCAACTAGATTAACCGAACACAACCTAAGCTAATCTAATCTAACCCATCTAACCTAACCCAACTTTATCTAACTCAACTTAGACTAACCTAACTTAACCTAACTTCAACTAGATTAACCGAACACAACCTAAGCTAATCTAATCTAACCCATCTAACCTAACCCAACCTAACTTCAACTAGATTAACCGAACACAACCTAAGTTAATCTAATCTAACCCATCTAACCTAACCCAACTTTATCTAACTCAACTTAGACTAACCTAACTTAACCTAACTTCAACTATATTAACCGAACACAACCTAAGCTAATCTAATCTAACCCATCTAACCTAACCCAACTTTATCTAACTCAACTTAGACTAACCTAACCTAACCTAACTTCAACTAGATTAACCGAACACAACCTAAGCTAATCTAATCTAACCCATCTAACTTAACCCAACTTTATCTAACTCAACTTAGACTAACCTAACCTAACCTAACTTCAACTAGATTAACCGAACACAACCTAAGCTAATCTAATCTAACCCATCTAACCTAACCCAACTTTATCTAACTCAACTTAGACTAACCTAACCCAACCTAATCTAACTGAACCTATATTAACATAATTCAACTTAATCTAACTCAACTTAGACCCAACCTAACCAAACTTAACCTAACCTAGACTAACATTACCTACTTAACCTAGACTAACGTAACACAACCTAATCTAACTCAACGTAAACCAACCTAATCCAACCTAACCTACCTCAAAGCAGACTAACCTAATCCAACCTGACTCAAACTAGACTAACCTAACCCAACCTAATCTAACTTAACCTAACCCAACCTACCCAATCTAATCTAACTTAACCTAACCCAATCTAACCTAACTTAACCTAACCCAACCTACCTAATCTAACCTAAAATCCAGAGAGTGTGGGGTAGTCTAAAGCATAGCTGAATGGATGTCACACAGGGAGAAGTGGAGCACTTACCTGACGGTCTGAAGTTGCGCGCGGGTTCGATCCCCACTTGGGCTGATTACCACAACCATAAGGTGAATGGCAGGTAATCTATGGCGAATCCTCGGCCTCATCTCTCCAAATACTCTCTCGCTATCAGCAATATCATCGACGCTAAATAACCTCATAGTTGATACAGCGTCGTTAAATAACCAACTAAAAAAAAAGTGGAGAAATAGAGGGTAGGAAGAATATTGCTGAAGTAAATAAATACTAGTACGGTAATAAATAATGATAATATATTGGTATAGGACTATAAACACACAAAAAGCATTAACTTAAATTATATGTATACATAAATATAAATTTATACTGTTGTTATAAATATGATAATGATTGTTACACAGCCTAAATTCAGTAGAACCTTGTTAATGTTGTTCTAATCTGTCTATTGGAACAAGATTTCTCGAATGTCATGTGCAAAAACGTTTCACCTTCAAAGTGGCCTTATTTGCAATGAACATATAAAACAGACTTTCAGTTGAGAAGATCACTGGCGAACACTGATGAATTAAGTCACATAAATCGGAGGCAACAACACAACTTGAGTCTTCGCAAAGGACAGGAACACTTGTTCCAATGTAGTCTCGCTGATGGTGTAATCTTCCACAAACACAAAGTTCCGTTTTATGTGCTCCATCGTGTTAAACAGATGCTTCCATGGCGTGTTCGGGTTCGTCACGTGATAATGTAGCATTCCCTAAAAAAAACACATAATTATCTTTAGTAGTCTCTATTAGTAAGATGCCCATAAAAGTAAATAAACAGGTTAATGCACAGATGCTCTTAAAAATCTTTTTTATACAAAGTGAGCAAAACTTGGCTATACTGCTAAGGAGAATGTTCTCTATCAGTAGGCGTACCAACACAAGAAATGTACATGTACGTTTTCTTCATGCACATAACTGCAGTGTACTTTAGTTTTAATATACTAAGATTGGATAAAAAGTAAAGGCAACATTTCGATATTTCTGACATGGCTTTATTCACGGGGGTACAACATTTACGTACATCCTATATAGTCGCCCCCCTTATTTATTACCTTTTGCCAAATGTTTGGAAGGCGTCGTACACCATCAGTGCGTCCATCTTTGTTGATGTTCCGTATTGACCGCCCTAAAGCACGGATAAGTTCATCTCTGGTATTGTACCGGGTCCCTCGCAGTGGTTCTTTCACTTTGGTGAAAAGATCGTAATCGCATGGATCATATCGGGTGAGTACGGTGGATGTTCCAGTAGTCCGCGTTTGCCGTCTGCCTTGGAGGTACAGCGTGGTGCAGTATTACCCCATCAATGTCATACGCCACAATGAACATCACCTTCACAGCACTTTGTGTAGGGCGCACTTTCTTCGGACGAGAAGAACCTAGATGCTTCCATTCATTCGATTGACGTTTCAAGTTTGTTCGGTTCGTATGAGCGAGCCCAGGTTTCATCCATAGCGACGATTCGTCCAAGAAAGTCGTCATCTTTCCTTTGGTACCGGTCCAACAAGGCCTGTGCGACTGAATAGCGGTGCCATTGTTAAACCTCGGTAACCCAGAATGTCTTGCAGAATGTGGAGCACAATTTTGTGACATACTCCGACTTCAGCTGCTAACTCACGAGCAGTCCATCGGCGATCAGCATCCAACAGGGAAGCAAGGAGTTGAACTGTGTTGTCCTCCACGTGGGGTCGTCCTGTATGGAGGTTGTCCTGAACGGCATCCCTGCCTTCCCAGAACACTTTAACCCATCGTGCCACTGTGCGATATGGCAACGCTGCATCGGCATATGCTTCATGCAGTGCCTGAAAACATTCTTGTGCACTACGACCTCGTGCTACTTCAATTTTGACCCAGGAACGTTGCTCTAGTTTTGTAAACATGGTCTTAGGGCACTCCCACTATCCCTATGAAAGTGAACGTTCTACACACTGCAGTAGATTGACAGAGTACTGTCGCCACTGGCTGCACTAACTCATCTAACAGTCCTTGTTTATGTCCACACAGCTGGCAACTCTCGAATGCACCATCGTCACGTGACGGCAGTGTTGCCATTACTTTTTATCCAACGTATGTAATTGACAGCAATGATACTGTGTGGATGTATAGTGAAGTTCTGCTCATCCAGTGTAAGAATGAACGTTTCTTAAATGCTACAAAGATTCGTAACCTTCTGAGGAACAGAGAATTTGATATTTGGTGTCGTCATCCACAGAAAAGGAAAGGCGTAGTTTTATTTAAACAATATCCTGGTGCCAACAAATGGATTTGTAAACACGAAGGACTCTCCAACAGCGAATGGCGTAATGGCATTAAAATGGTTGGAAATGTTGCTGCAGTACGTGCTGTGCCGGGAAGATCTCAGGGCAACCGTTGTAGGCATTGCCACAACGAGGTTGAAACTCTTGCACACATCCTGGGATCCTGTCCGCACGGCGAAGGTCTGCGAAACGCTAGACACCACCAAGTACGATCAATTATAGCCACTGCCCTTAAAGATGCCGATTACAACATCTTTGAAGAAGTACATGGTCTCTCCATCACTGGCACTACACGGCGCATAGATATAATAGCTTTCAAGGAATCTACAAGATCTGGATTCATAATTGATACCACTTTGCGTTTCGAAACGGATGAGGAACAGCCAGCTGAAGTGGATAAGGAAAAAAAGAATATCTGCAATCCTATCATTCCATATTACCTCAAAAAATACCAGTTAAGAGAGCTTGAAGAAATCGGACTTCTGGTTGGAGCAAGAGTTACCGCTACTCTCTTCATGAAAGATGTGTTTAAGAGGCTTGGAATACCTACATCTATTATTCCGATTGTAACTTTAGCTGCATTGAAAGGATCAATTGCTCTCCTGAAGCATCACCTCTATTCGAAATCAAACTAAGTTCAGTAGCATTCTTTACTTTTTTTATAACACCTCTCTAAAAATAGCTATATTTCCACTAATCTCAAAAAATTATTTGCAGCTATGTACTTGCTGGAGTTTCATTGTTAAAACAAAATCAATGGTTCAATGAACTTGTAAAAATTTCTATGGTTAAGTACTCTTTGTCCCTTGTGGCAGCTCACGAATGGCGAGAAGATTTATAAATTTATTTTAGAAAAGTAAGTTATGTTCTGTCTTCTGATATTACAGGGCTCTTTACTTGCCACTGTTTGCCCTAACTCTAAGGTGTGGCTCATAGATGTCACTAGTGCCGAGAAACATAGACCATTTAACTGTCCAATTTTGTGAACATAGAAATAACACAGTGACCAGCCTCATGGGCTAGTGGTCAGAGCTTCTGACTATAGTTCATGAGGTCCCGGGCTCGATTCCCGGTTAGACCATAGGAATGTTTTCCTGTGTTCGTCCATGGTCTGGAAATTAGGTTAGGCTTAGGTTTAAGACATCTCCTGGCACTTCATAATCAGATAAGCCATTGCCAGGAGAGACCAGAAATGTCAAATAACAATCTGGTGACATTGGACAAAAAAAAAATTACGTAGTTATTCTAAATAATAGTTACTTACAAATGGCTTTTAAGGAACCCGAAGGTTCATTGCCACCCTCACATAAGCCTGCCATCGGTCCCTATCCTGTGCAAGATTAATCCAGTCTCTATTATCATATCCCATCTCCCTCAAATCCATTTTAATATTATCCATATTGAGAACACTGAGAGATAAGAAGTTTCAAGAAGGATACAGGTCAGCTCAATTTCTTGAAACGTGGAAGATTAGTCTTCAATATGTGATGGTAGAAATGTAAACATATTAGCACTGAAAGAGTGGACGGTTTCAAAGAACGTTGTGCTATGATCAATGAAATAATTAATTAAACAGAAATGAAAATCAAACTAGGAAGTATGATAAATTAATATTTGAGGAGAAAAATTCTCTCCAGCGCTGGGGATCGAACCCGGGTCCTTGGTTCTACGTACCAAGCGCTCTGACCACTGAGCTACGCCGAATTCAATCCACAACACCGGATCGAATCTTCCTCCTTCAGTGTTTCCCTTTGTGGCCTGACTCCAAGTTAGGCATATATGTTGACGTATATGTCCAATGTCAACTGCCATTATACTAGGAGCGCACTCAGTGGAGTGACTTATTTGGCCGGGATTCCGCAGTTATGATGCACTGCTGGCTATGAGAATATTATGGATTTATTAATTTGTCCTACAGAATAATCTCTGTAATGTTGACAATTAATATTTGAGGAGAAAAATTCGCTACGGCACTGGGGATCGAACCCGGGTCCTTGGTTCTACGTACCAAGTGCTCTGACCACTGAGCTACGCCGAATTCAATCCAAAACACCGGATCGAATCTTCTTCCTTCAGTGTTTCCCTTTGTGGCCTGACTCCAAGTTAGGCATATATGTTGACGTATATGTCCAATGTCAACTGCCATTATACTACGAGCGGACTCAGTGGAGTGACTTATTTGGCCGGGATTCCGCAGTTATGATGCGCTGCTGGCTATGAGAATATTAATTTGTCCTACAGAATAATCTCTGTAATGTTGACAATTAATATTTGAGGAAAAAAATTCGCTCCGGCACTGGGGATCGAACCCGGGTCCTTGGTTCTACGTAACAAGCGCTCTGACCACTGAGCTACGCCGAATTCAATCTACAGCACGTAGAACCAAGGACCCGGGTTCGATCCCCGGCGCCGGAGCGAATTTTTCTCCTCAAATATTAATTGTCAACATTACAGAGATTATTCTGTAGGACAAATTAATAAATTCATAATAGTATGATAAATACTAATGGAGTCAGAACTGGGAAATATTTTACTTACCTGGTGTTCATCTTTGAGGATACAGCCGGGGTTGAAGCTGTTTTCAATTTCATTCTTCAAACTGGACACAGCCTCCAAACTACTTCCGGCTTTCAATTTCACCACTACAGTAAAGCCTTGTCCATACTTCTGCTTGAGGTACTGGGTGCTCCCCATGCACATAAACTGTCCGCCCACCATGATGGCCAGCCTGTTACACAGTGCCTCACATTCCTCCATGCTGGAATTCAGAATATGTTATCAATACAGTAGAGCCTCTATTATCTGTGGTAATGAAGGGTGTGGGCTGAACGGTTAATCGAGAAAATCGGATAATCCGTACCATAGAAGACTTTCATAAGTTAAGTGTTGCATATTTGGCTGCAAAAGGGTATCTGTCGGATACAGGGGGGAGAGCCATTAATCCTTCCCATTGAAGGCTTTAAGGAACCAACCTGGACAAATACCCAATGTCCCATCCCTACCTTCCCGTGGTGCAGCTGTTAGTAAGCATAGTTTTACGAGCTGAACTAAAGGGTGGGGCTACTCATCCATTAGCACTGGTCAGCTTGATGAGTTAATGACTGAATTTTGTATAATTTTCCTCTATCCAATACCTAATTCCCTCTTTACCCTTTCCTATCCAGTCCTCTGACTGAACTCTTACTTTCTTCGACCCCAACGGCATTAGAGCATTCGAGGCCTAGGGATTCATTTCCCTTTCCTTCCTCTCCTTTCTACTTTTCTGTTCTTAGTGCTGACCTGCTATGGCACTAAAATCGTCCTCCAGTGCCTTAAGGAGGGAAAGCTGGTGATCAACAAGATCTCCCAGCTAGGTCCAATGGAACCATCCACCAACAGCAGGTGTGGTCCTCCAGACATTCTGGGGGTTGTGTGTGAATGAAGTAGCCACCAAAACGTTAAAATATGGTGTTCACTTAAATCGGCTACAACTTGCCATTTAACCAAGAAATGGATTCGGAACACCTCAAAATCTGTGCTTCAGTTGCTAGTCATGATAATATCTTTGAAAAATATTGGAGTGCAAGAGGTCAAATGACTTTATTGTCAAACGCCTGGCATTAGAAAACAACAACAACATATTTCAGTTTCATAATTTTCTCTGTGGTCATGTGTTTTAACACATTAGATACTGTATCAGAACTTTTAAGTATGATAACTCTGTTGGAAAGAGTGGGTGAAGAAAGAATGATGCTGAAACTGATCAGGAAGAGAAAAATGAATTGGCTGGATCACTGGCTGAGAAGAAACTGCCTATTGAAAGATTCACTGGAAGGAATGGTGCACAGGAGAAGATTTCGGGCCAGAAGAAGATATCGAATAATAAAAAGGCATTAAGTATAGATCATATGCGGAAACTAAGGGGAAGGCAGAAAATAAAAAAGACTGGAGAATGCTGGGTTTGCAGTGACAGAACACTATGAATGAATGAATGAATTAATGACGGGTTTCTAAGAGTCGAGGAAAAGTATAGGTCTCATGTTATAGATTGAAGTCATTTATACACTTTATCCTTAGGAATGCAGTTACGAGGGGGATCCAGGAAATAACGACCGTTTTGTTGTAATAATTAAAAAAATATATATTTATTTGAAAAAACAAAGTCCATTACATAACTGAAGCTTCCTTTACTTCTCTACATAATCACCACCTACATTTAAACATTTGTCGTATCTGTTCACTAGCTTTAGAATTCCCGTGTTATACTCCTCTGTCGCCAGTTCATTAAGCCAGGTGTTCACTGTCTTCTTCAACTCTTCATCACTTCCAAAACGCGTACCACCCAGAAAGTCTTTCAGCTTAGTGAAAAGGTGAAAATCGATAGGAGCAAGGTCTGGACTATAGGGCGGATGATCAAAGATTTCCCAACCGAATTGATCCAGTAATTCTCGAGTTGAAGCAGCAGTGTGCGGGCGGGCACAGATTTTGTGGTAGCCAAGATGTTGCGACACAATTTCACCAAGCAAAGAACGAGAAATGTCAGGAAAGCCAATATGCAATTCGTCGAGTGATGTGCGCCTGTCTTGCAAGATTCTGTCGTTCACTTTAGTCTTCTGTGATGAGTGATGGGCGTCCGGGTCGAGTTTCATCGTGGACATTTGTTCGCCCATTGTTGAACATTTCGCACCATTTTCTCACATTTCTTTCATTCATTACAGTATCACCATACACTTCTTTCAATTGCCGGTAAATTTCTGCAGGTTTCAAATGTCGGGCATTAAAAATTGAATCACACTCCTCACCTCACAGTCGACGGGATTATCAATCACGTCGTTCATTTTGAAGTAACACAAAATGCACAATGGCGACTTGTTGCAACCAGTACTCACAACATTATGAGAACACATGTTAAGGAAGCCAGTTGACCTTCAAACAAGGAAGGGGAGTCAGCTGCGGCGGGTATGCGTGAACGGTCGTTATTTCCTGGATCCCCCTCGTATATTGTCAGACTCCAAAGCAGCTATTCTATCAATCGTCTCTAAACACACACCTTCATCTCAAACAGCAGAAATAACTAAAATGCTCTCTCAATTAATATCACTCAATAAAAGAATTGTATTCCAATGGATACCATCCCACTGTGGAATCCTGGGAAACGAGAATGCAGATGCTTTAGCAAAGAAGGGCAGCACTGCTACTTACAGACCTGTTACTAAATCTACGTATTACTCTGTGAAGAGATTTATTAAATCTACATACTTAGACTTCAACAAACAAAATTTGATAACTCAATCCCAAGGGAAAAAATGGAACTCCCTGCATCATAATCCACAGTTAATTCCCGATTTACCACGAAAATCTTCTGTAGCTGCATTTAGATTGGCAACAGGCCATGATTGTTAGGCCAAACACCTGCATAGAATTGGAATATATCAGTCCCCTAACTGCCCATTGTGCAACTCAAACCAAGAAATGTATTCGGAACATCTCAAAATCTGTGCTTCATTGGCTGATCATGATAATATCTTTGAAAAAATATTGGAGTGCAAGAGGTCAAATGACTTTATTGTCAAACGCCTGGCATTAGAAAACAACACCAACACCAACAACAACAACAAAATAGAAGACATTAAGTATGGATCATATGCGGAGACTAAGAGGAAGGCAGAAAATAAAAAAGACTGGAGAATGCTGGGTTTGCAGTGACAGAACACTATGAATGAATGAATTAATGACGGGTTTCTAAGAATCGAGGAAAAGTATAGGTCTCATGTTATAGATTGAAGTCATTTATACACTTTATCCTTGTTTTTTATTAAATCTCGCACAGTTATAACTCCAATCTCGTATTCCGATGTGAGATGAACCACAGTTCTTCTTTTCCAAAACCACTCAATTATATGCACTTTCCTTCGATATTTAGCAGAAATGTATACTTTTGGCACTTTTGGAAGACGTTTTGCAGAGAAATTAAACTGGTCACTTAAACAGTAGATCATAATGTGTAAGGGAAATGGCTTGTAATATCACTTTCTATGAAAAAAAGTACGTACTAATGTATTGTGCAGTACTCAATATTTTTTCTGCAACAATAACAGGAGAGAATGACAGACGAATAATCCAACAATCGGTTAATAGGGTGACGGATAATCGGGGTTCTACTGTAATTATGGTCACAAAACTCAAGAGTCAAGAGTTGGGTGAAAGGAAGTTCCTAGTGTAATTAATGCATGATTATTCTATTAAACTAAGGAAGAGCCTTTTTTCTTATACACTTCACATAGTTACCGCAAAATTGGCTGCCGTTTCTACAGTAGTGATTTTAATTTCTAAAACCTGTTTAGCAGGGAAAATATTAAATAAACAACTTAAAAATAAATACAAGTGCATCCATCTGCGTTACAAAATATGTTCAAATCTGCTTCAATACATTTATGACATCTCCAAAGACTGTTTTGAAATACTTGAGTAATGTCGTCTTGCAAAATGTTCAAAATTACTTTGATATTTGCTTTCCCGTTTTGCACAATTTAAAGCTACAAAAATTTGCTGCAATATTCCATAATTCTAAACAATTAAGAAAATACACAATATCTTGCATTACACTATAGACAATTGAGTAATCACTTTAGCCTGTTTTCAAAGAATTAGAAAAAACACAATAGACTGCACTACACCACACACGAATGAATAATTCTTTCAATAGTTCACTAAAAACTGAGCTGAACAGCACATATGCAATGCCCAACAAAATGCCTTTGGATTTCAGCACATATAACAGGCGCACTGCGAGAGGCAACATTTCTGTATTTTTGTATTATACTGCATAGCAGATGCACATCTGATTGTATATCATTTTTCTGTCTTTGCTATGACAAATTGATCATTGACAAATAGGATGAGAGTATTTAATGTAAAGTCTCCTATTCTCTTACTAACAATATTTTGTGCGAGATCGTGCGTATTTGCTTGGTTTCCGCACAAAACCAATCCGCAGAAAATGTGAAATTACACATTCAGTATTCCCAACCTAACACACATAACAATTTCCCTCTTCTTACCGCATAAGTGACATATTGATTTTACTGCTTTAGGCTTTTAACATATTATTTTTAGAGACGTTCAGTATAGTAATAATTATAAATTGGAAACTTACCACTGCAATTTCACCTAAATTGCAATGTTAATTATTGTTTTTAAATATTTGCAAAAATTAAGTAAACTCTACAACTCCACTAAAGTTACTGCATTCGTGTTGCAAGTAACATTAAGGAAGCCGTGAAAAAATCAACAAGATTCCAGATGCCGATGTTATTACTGCAAAATGTTATATAAATAATATTGTTAAAATATTAAAATGAAAAATAAATCATTACATAACCTTACCGTTTGTTTTAAGTTCGCATTTATAGACTGGGGGAAAAAAAAGACAGACGTATATCATGGCCTGCTGGAGTATAGTAAACATAGAACAATTTAAAGCAACAATGTTGAAGATAGATATTTTTGTTTTGCAAATTTGCCGTCATTGAACAGAAACCAAGATGGAGATTTCATTGCAACTAATTAGAAATTCCTCTTTCAGGTATGTAATAAACGATCTTCGCACAAAATAATGTACGACACACGAGTGGTATGTTTTCTTTCAATTCTCGGAAATTAAAAAGCTGAACTACGTTTCGCTTTTTCAAACTTTTCCTCGAACATGAAAACTTCAACATACCGCTCTTGTAACGCATATTACTATTATTCAATTAAAATCTCTGTATCTAGTAGTTGAACAAGTAGGCAGACAGGCAGATCATTTCAAACACGTTACAAAGAACACATCACAGCCATAACAAAATTACAAAACACTTCCACATATGAGGAACACATCACAAATGCTAACCACACATACAGAGACATCAACACAGACATGGAAATTCTACACATCACCCAACCTAAAAGCCAGAAACTAAACACACTAGAACAATACGAAATATATAAAAACACAAAAAACACATCCAAATGAAATTCTCAACACACAACTCAATTTCAGAACACACACACTCTTTGACTCCACATTACACTACATAAACACACCCCCACAGGAAACAAAACAAAAGGCGCCAAGATCAGCAACAACCAGTTCTGATGATGGCCAATAGCAGGCCGAAACACGTTAACAAGGTAACATAAAATTTAACACGTGAAAGATATATAATACGTTTTCAAAAATGATGTAGTGTTAAAAGTTGTGTAATCAAGATGTATAATGAAGTAATTTATATCAATGGGAAACGTTTACTTGGTGAAAATAAAAGTAAAAGAAAATATCCATTGCTGAAACAAATTCTGCTGAAGTTTAGAGTCAATATGCAAGACATAACAATGGAAACTCTGTTTGTCGAACTGTTTAACATACCTGTGAGAGGTCAGAACAATAGATTGACCAGACTTCTGGACAGAAGACATCACGTTCCACAACTTCCGTCTGGACACGGGATCCACTCCGCTGGTTGGTTCATCCAAGAAGATGATTGGAGGGTTTCCTATCAGGGCCATGGCTGCGTTCAGTTTGCGTTTGTTTCCTCCACTGTACGTGCCACACTGTCTGTTCTCATACTCCGTAAGTCCTGTTCACATAGACATGAGTATGTTAGTATTCTGTTCTGTTCTTTAACTTTTTGTTAAATTTTAACTGCTTGTATACTTTGTGACCTGGTTGAGTGTAAGAGAAGGCCCTATGGCCTTAACTCTGCCAGTATAAATAAAGAATTATTATTATTATTATTATTATTATTATTATTATTATTATTATTATTATTATTACAAAATATTGTAGATAATCCAAAAATATAGTACTTATTTACTTACTGGCTTTTAAGGAACCCGTAGGTTGATTGCCGCCCTCACATAAACCCGCCAGCGGTCCCTATCCTCAGAAAGATTAATCCAGTCTCTACCATCATATCCTACCTCCCTCAAATCCATTTTAATATTATCTTCCCATCTACGTCTCGGCCTCCCCAAAGGTCTTTTTCCCTCCGGCCTCCCAACTAACACTCTATATGCATTTCTGGATTCGCCCATACGTGCTACATGTCCTGCCCATCTCAAACGTCTGGATTTTATGTTCCTAATTATGTCAGATGAAGAATACAATGCGTGCAGTTCTGCGTTGTGTAACTTTCTCCATTCTCCTGTAACTTCATCCCGCTTAGCCCCAAATATTTTCCTAAGAACCTTATTCTCAAACACCCTTAATCTCTGTTCCTCTCTCAAAGTGAGAGTCCAAATTTCACAACCATACAGAACAACCGGTAATATAACTGTTTTATAAATTCTAACTTTCAGACTTTTTGACAGAAGACTAGATGACAAAAGCTTCTCAACCGAATAATAACAGGCATTTCCCATATTTATTCTGCGTTTAATTTCCTCCCGAGTGTCATTTAGATTTGTTACTGTTGCTCAAAGATATTTGAATTTTTCCACCTCTTTGAAGGATAAATCTCCAATTTTTATAGTTCCATTTCGTACAAGACATAATCATATACTTAGTCTTTTTGGGATTTACTTCCAACCCTATCGCTCTACTTGCTTCAACAAGAATTTCCGCGTTTTCCCTAATTGTTTGTGGATTTTCTCCTAACATATTCATGTCATCCGCATAGACAAGAAGCTGATGTAACCTGTTCAATTCCAAACCCTCTGTGTTATCCTGATCTTTCCTAATGGCATATTCTAGAGCGAAGTTAAAAAGTAAAGGTGATAGTGCATCTCCCTGCTTTAGCCCGCAGTGAATTGGAAAAGCATCAGATAGAAAATGGCCTATACGGACTCTGCTGTAAGTTTCCCAAAAATATAGTATGTTATCAAAATAAAATTGAACAAATGAAAATTAATAATGAATCTTAAATTCAAACATTAGTAAAAGTTGATAAAAATAAGTGATAAAATACGGAAACTATACAATAGACACCTGGAGGGGATAAATAATCACAATTGGTGACATGTATTTATTTTTTAAGGTGACATGTATTTATTTAGCCTGACGAGTTACTCCGTTGGTTTGAATTGTAAATTATTTAAAAATAGCTTGTAAGAGGATCTTAGACTAGAAATGTTTAGTTTAAATGTAGTTCTGTTTATAAGTATGAAGAAGGGTGTAATTGTTTGTCTTATTTGAACTGTTGTATCAGTGAAGTTATGATTTTACAGTGCAGAATAGTTCCGATCAGTGATAATTTATAGTGTCAATTAAATGTGTTCTATAGTGTCAGTGAAATGTGTTCTAAAGTGTCAGTGAAATGTGTCATAGTGCCAGTACAGTGAGTGAGATGACTGTAAAGTGAAAGATTATTATCAGTATACCAATGTGAAACTTATGTAGGGCCTAAATATATGTGGGTTGAAATGTAAAATTAGGTTCATTTATTAATTAGGTTATTTTATATATTATTATTAATTGTAACTATTGTGTATAATTGTATTGTGTATTCTAATTGTATTGTGTATATAATTGTATTGTGTATCTAATTGTATTGTGTATCTAATTGTATTGTGTACTGTATAATTGTATTGTCTATTGTAGAATTGTATTGTATATTGTTTATACCAGTATTGTTTGTACCACTGCCACCGGGTGCTTGCCCACTTGCAGTGTAAATAAATAAATACATACATACATACATACATACATACAATTGTCGAGTATTCAGGGTGCGAATTCATGGGAGGGATGCCAGGGATCATTCCCGCTGGAGAATCTGGTATCTCCTGCTGAAAAGGTATTCATTTGTCCCCACTACCGTGAACATGAGAAAGAACCGAAGAAAGTACCTTTCACATGAAGGGAGGAGTAGAAGCATGACAGAACAGCAACAGGGCAAAATCGCTGAAGATGTTAAAAGCCTGGACATTGAGTGGGACTGCTGCAGTCCTCGCAAGAGAAGGGGTCCAAGCCCTTGCACTGTGCGAGTGACACTCTAGTAAACTGGCCCCAAATACAGAAGGCAATAGGTTAAATCCAAAGCTCTATTTCGAAGTTCTAATTTGGAAAAATACAGAAACTTTTGTGGGGAGGGAGATGTATGTCATGCCCCATTTATGTATATACCAGTACAGTAAAACCCCGATTATCCGACACCCTATTACCCGATTGAAGGATTATCCGACTATCTTTCTCTCACTTTTTTTTTTTTGCTACAGAAACACATTAAGTACTACTGTACGTTATATAAGTACGTATTTTTTCTAGAGAGTGTCAAGCCTTAACACTTATCCAGTTTGGTCTACTGTTACAGTTGCTGTACTGTACAACTTCTATATGAAATGTATTCCACGAGTGTCAAAAGAAAACATTTTGTGATAAATATCGAAACAAAAATGCAAATAATTGAGTGATTTGGGGAAAGAGAAACTGTGGCTCATCTCGCATCAGAATACGAGACTGATGTTACAACTGTGCGGGATTTAATACAAATTAAGGATGAAGTGTATAGAGTGTTGTATATTTTCAGTTTCCCAGTTTGTTGGTATGTACAAGAGGCCTACTTGACATTTTTTTTTACAAAGATTACAAAGATTTTTATTGCAGGCAAAAATTACATACAATAACAAAGATTATTAAATACTATTGCAATACTCGTATATGAATATTCTTTAAAATTCGAAATTGATTACCAATCTCGTAGTCAAATAACCTACAATTATTGTATAAATAAAAGGTAACTTGAATAATTTCGAGGGAAAAATTGTTCCGGACCCGGGACCTTTGGTTTAACGTACCAACGCTCTACCACTGAGCTACCCGGGAACTCTAACCGACACCGATCCAATTTTTCCCTCTATATCCACAGACCTCAAAGTGGGCTGACAACCGTCAAGCAACCAACTTCCAGTGCACACTAACTCCGTGTGACTTAAATTGTGGTTTTCTGTTAACGAACAGTGACGTGTATTATGCAAATCAAGATTTCAGGTATAACTCCCTGTAAAGTTGATTTGAATAATTTCGAGGGAAAAATTGTTAGTGTGCACTCGAAGTTGGTTGCTTGACGGTTGTCAGCCCACTTTGAGGTCTGTGGATATAGAGGGAAAAATTGGATCGGTGTCGGTTAGAGTTCCCGGGTAGCTCAGTGGTAGAGCGTTGGTACGTTAAACCAAAGGTCCCGGGTTCGATACCCGGCTCCGGAACAATTTTTCCCTCGAAATTATTCAAATCAACTTTACAGGGAGTTATACCTGAAATCTTGATTTGCAAAAGGTAACTTGATCACACCCGAAAAAGCAAGATGCTTGAAAATTAGATGCACTGAAGTTTATAGAGTATGTAAATCTACAACATGAGACATCTAGGCCTACTATTCCTATCTTTCCGCTGACAGCCATTACAAGGAGTTTCCTTGCCCCTTAAAAGCACATAGTTGACAACCGAACTTAAATAATAATCTTCTAATCCACTACCTAGCGTGTTAAACATAATACAACGGAGGAAATTACGAAACTTCAGCTCTTATTCACTTAATTTGCGAAAATACGCAAATATGCTACGGATTATCCGATTTTTTCGATTAACCGTTCAGTCCATTCCCTTCATTACCACGGATAATAGAGGTTCTGCTGTAATTCTAGAAAGTTCCTAAAGTGGAACAGCAAAGATCAGGCCCGATGCAGACTAGCGTTAAAAGGATGCTGTGACGCAGCGTCCCATTGATGCGCGGTTTAAAAGTACATTGTTCTAAGTGACCAATACACACTTGGTTCCCAGGACGCAACATCAGGTAAAGATAGACGGCGGTGATGCAGCGTTAATTATCTAGTTGCGGTTTCTGCTAGAACGTGGCATCACCACTGGCTGCTGCGTTCTGGCACTTCATTGTTGACTGTTTTTCAGTACACACGTGCGTCTATCAGCTATAGTATGGACAGCGAAATCGACGTAGAACAATGCATCATTATGACGCTACGTGTGGATGGGTGGACACAGGGACGCAGCATTAACCAAATAATTGGACGCGCGTCTTTATGACGCTAGTCTGCATCGGACCTCAGAGTGAGACAAGTGGCCAACAGGCTTGGAGCTCACATATTAAATTTTACTCGACCCAAATTTCCTTGCAAAGATGTGTTAACACGTACCTTTTAATTGTTTCTCCCTTGACATTAACATTTACAAGACATATTCAGATCTTGCAGAGTTTTAATTTTTTTTATCACTTACCCATTTGTGTTATCCACTTGTTGACTTCGTTGTTAACATCTACTGTAGAAACTCCACGAAGATTTGCAAAGAGTGCTAGCATTTCGCGACCTGTCAGAGCTTCATTTATGGCATCAAACTGTGGACAATAGCCAATCTGCGCAAGGAACTGAAAAAAGAAAAAAAAAATCACTAATAAACTGTAATGTTACAACTTTAAGATACTCATTTACTCTTGAATTTTAATTTTTCTTCAAAAAATTTTAATTTTTATTTTTATGTCATCTGAAAGCTTCAATTTTCTAGTTTAAAAAAATATATATATATATCAGTTTTATCTCTATGATGTTTGGTTAATTAATTAGCTGAGTTTATACTGATCGGAAACATCCATTCTTTAAACAGGATGTGCAGTTCTGCAAGTGTCAATCCATCACATTCCGTTATTTTATATATTTTTTGTGTAATAACCAGGGGCGGCTTTCGAAGAGGGGCTGCGGAGCTGCAGCACCCCCAGACATTTGTGGTTCTTGTCTCGTTTTATGTTGTGAAATACATTTATTATACAGTCTTTATTCAGCGGCTCGAATTTAAAAAAAAATTTCGCTCTCATGACATGCACGCAATCGTTAGTGAAGTCACTTCCTCCCCTGGTGCTGCCAGATCGAAACCAGAGACAAGGACTATAGGGTGAAGCCAGTTCCTCCCCTGGAGCTGCCAGTCTCGTCTCGGATGGTTTGCGCGTTAGTTTTACCCCTCCTCCCTGCTGCCCCTTGCCGTGAATCCAGAGTTTCCAGGCGCTGCAAAATTTGCAGCAGTTTGTCTGTAGCGCGCAGTTTTAAATACATTTTCTTTAATGTTGTGAGTATAACAAGTGCAACAATGTTTAATTCTGTACAATATTTACAGTCAATTCATTTCAGTACCTTAACAATTCAGGAGAAATGTGAAATTAAGTGCCCATCAGTTGAATCTCATAATGGAAAGAGCCTCTAAACAAAATACAAAGGCTCGCATATTTTTTTGATAATTTATCCAGTATCCCTGCTTTCTTCTCTCGATCTCCACACAGTCTGTATTAGATTAATGTGTTTCAAAGACAATTCCATCAACTGGGGCAACAAGATGGATTTAAAATAAGAACAGTAAATGTTGTTCATGAGAAGAAGGAGCCATTGCTAGAATGTTTTAAAACCATAATGGAATCTGAAACATCTGACATCACAATAAATGAGGCAAGCGCCCTGGTGCGTACTCTTGAATATCCTGAATTCAATTTCTGGCTCAGTTATTTTTTTCATTTATTGATGTATCATGTATTATATATTATACAACCAACTACAACATCGCCAGTTAGATATTTCTAAGGTTCAAATCTGCATATAAAAAATTAAATTATGGTTTATTTCACGACACTCGCAACTGCGGGGTTATATCAGGTCGCGGTCGCCGGTGTGCCGGAATTTTGTCCCGCAGGATTCTTTTAAATGCCAGTAAATCTACTAACATGAGCCTGTCTCATTTAAACACAACTTACAAGATAAGGCGCATGGAACTAATTTTTAAATAAAGTAAGTTGCTTGGTTTATTTTTGTATGCAGCCCCCCTTAATTCAATACCCACGAGCCGCCACTGGTAATAACATTTCGAACTTGGCCATAGAGTATGATGTATTATTTTTCATACAGTAAGGAGCTGTGTTCCAATTGTGTTTTATGGCAGTGAAACTTGGACTCTGTCGAAGAAAATGGAACAACAACTGATGACATGGGAAAGGAAAATTCTAAGGAAAATCTATGGTCCTAAATATGAGAATGCATGGGCACTGGAGAATTAGATATAATACAGAACTGAAAACTCAATATAAATCTCCAGATATTGTTGCTGAAATCAAAGCCCGTAGGTTGGAATGGTTAGGACATGTAATCAGGATGAATGATCAGAGAATACCAAAAAAGATTCTAAACACAAAACCAGAAGGCAGGCGCAATATTGGCAGACAGAAACTAAGATGGTTGGATGGAGTGGAGGACGATTTAAGGACTCTAGGCGTGAGAAGATGGAGGCAGAAGGCTCTGGTTGGACAGGAATGGACCAAGATCCTAAGGGAGGCCAAGGCTAGACTACAAGGACCGTAGTGCCAAAGAAGAAGAAGAAGAAGGAGCTGTGTTTTTGGTTTTACAATTTTTCATACCCTCAGGACGTATATTTTTCTCCATATTCAGTTTTACATAATTTTATAACATACTGTTAACATGAAGTGCACTTAGAATTGAGATATTTTCATCATTCTTACACCAAATTGAAGCTAATTAATGTAGCAAACTGCCGAACTATAAACAGCGTCCTACTGCTTAAGAAAGTTAATTTTAAAATTCCAAGACATTTAATTTTTATTTTTGTGTTTGAAATTTTCAAAAAAATAAAATGGCATTTTTCCTCAATGGGATAAGATAGAGATGAGCTTATTCTATGTTCTTTTAGGAGTACTAAGACAGTGAAAGACATTTTTTTGTAACATACAAACAGTGGACCAAGGACTAAAACAAAGAAATTTCAATTTTCTACTTGAAAAAATTGTCCCCCTTCCCCCTCAAATATCCTAAAAAATATTTGAGGGGTCTGTTTTATCTGAAAATTCTTAATTTTGTGTCAACTAATCAAGGAAAAAAGAGTTTTTAAAAATTAAATAAAAACTGCTAATTTTTCTTCCAAGAGTAAATAAGTATTAGGGAACTAAAATTTTTTAGTTTTTATCAGTGATTCATTCAGTTATTTTGATAACTGTATAAATTTCTCTTACCTTGCGTCTTTCATCCGTCAATCCATAAGGAGGAATCCATGCGTCTCCAGCAGAAGGTACTTCATCTCCAGTAAGCATCCTGAATGTGGTTGTTTTTCCTGCACCATTGACTCCAAGTAACCCAAAACATTCACCACGACCTACTCCAAAACTAACCCCCTTTACTGCAGCAAAGTTTCTCTTAAAAGTCTTGGCTAATTCATACACAAGCATGCTGTCGCCATCGTCTTGCTCAATGTATGCTGTAACAAGTAAATATTATCCCCGTAAAATCATTGACACAAAGTTTATAGTAGGTATATGAATTCAAATATCTAACAGCATTAAATCACATCACCATATTCTTAGTTAAAGAATAATCATTTCCACAATTTTCAGATATATTGAATAGTGAAAATCAGAGCACCAAATAAGTCAGAACAAGTTACTTGGTTGAGGTTTTCCCTCAACCCATTAAGAGCAAATGCTGGGTAACTAACCATGCTGGACTCTGGACTCATTTCACTGGCATTATCACCTTCATTTCATTCAAATGCTAAATAACCTGAGATGTTGATACAGCGTCGTAAAATAACCCACTAAAAAAGACCAGAGGACCTGAGATGTTGATACAGCGTTGTAAAATAACCCACTAAAAAGAAAGACCAGAGGAGTTGCTTATACTCTGTTGGACTTGTTATGTCGGGCTAATCCAGATGACTGATCAACAGAGTAGGTGACCCATCTTGTCTTATCTGTCAGTCCTGACGACGGAACCTGTATGTGATAGCTGTAGAAATGTTGGAAATGTCAAGTTCCAGGACACGGTGCAATTCTCAAAAGATTAACTCTGATGAAGAAATGAAATATTTAAAATACTGGTACCGAGAAAAATATCCTATTAAGATAAAAAAATGTTTAATTAAAGCAAATCATATGCTAAATTTATAATTTTTGCTAACTGCAATGTGATATTACATTTAAATAAAATAATTATCACCACCATATCATCATCACATAGGCCTTAATATATAACTTACACTCAGAAATCTGTATTCATTTCATAAAAGTTAAAAACAATTTTAAATATATCTCTCTTCAATGAGTCTTGGGCCAACATTTTTTTACCTGCAATATTTCTGTAATATAATAATTTGTATGAAAATCTGTCTGAATCCATTCCTAGCACGTGTTCTTTCAAATTAATTTTATATTGAGAGAAATTTCTCCGAATCAATAAGTACATAGGCATCCAAATTACCTTTTCACATTTTTTTTTTTTCTGTGACAAACCAATACTACTTACTTACTTACTGGCTTTTAAGGAACCCGGAGGTTCATTGCCACCCTTACATAAGCAAGCCATTGGTCCCTATCCTGAGAAAGATTAATCCAGTCTCTATCATCATATCCCACCTCCCTCAAATCCATTTTAATATTATCTTCCCATCTACGTCTCGGCCTCCCCAAAGGTATTTTCCCCTCTGGCCTCCCAACTAACACTTTATATTCATTTCTGCCCATACGTGCTACATGCCCTGCCCATCTCAAACGTCTGGATTTAATGTTCCTAATTATGTCAGGTAAAGTATACAATGCGTGCAGCTCTGCGTTGTGTAACTTTCTCCATTCTCCTGTAACTTCATCCCTTTTAGCCTCAAATATTTTCCTAAGAACCTTATTCTCAAAAACCCTCTCTCAAAGTAAGAGTCTAAGTTTCACAGCCATACAGAACAACCGGTAATATAACTGTTTTATAAATTCTAACTTTCAGATATTTTGACAGCAGACTAGATGATAAAAGCTTCTCAACCGAATAATAACACGCATTTCCCATATTTATTCTGCGTTTAATTTCCTCCCGAGTGTCATTTATATTTGTTACTGTTGCTCCAAGAGTGACAAACCAATAATATTTAAAAATTGTATAATGTCAACAGGGGCTGTTCTGGAAATTTGAAAAATTTTTTTCAAGATATTTGAGTGAAATATTGAAGGTGATCACAATGTATTTGGTTAAAAATTTCCTATTAAGATAAAAAATGTTTAATTAAAGCAAATCATAAGCTAAATTTATAATTTTTGCTAACTGCAATGTAATAGGCCTATCACATTTAAATAAAATAATTATCACCATCATCTCTGCTGTCGTCGTCGTCGTCACCATCATCATCATCATCATCATCATCATCATCATCATCATCACATAGGCCTTAATATATAACTTACACCCATAAATCTGTATTAGTTTCATAAAAGTTAAAAACAATTTTAAATATATCTCTTCAATGAATCTTGGGCCAACATTTTTTTACCTGCAATATTTCTGTAATATGATAATTTGTATGATAATCTGTCTGAATCCATTCCCAGTACGTGTTCTTTCAAATTAATTTTATATTGAGAGAAATCTCTCCGAATCTACAAGTACATCGGCATCCAAATTGCCTTTTCACATTTTTTTTTATTATTATTTCTTGCTGTGACAAACCAATAATATTTAAACATTGTATAATGTCAACAGGGGCCGTTCTGGAATTTGAAAATTTTTTTTCAAGATATTTCAGTGAAATATACTTTGAAGGTGATCACATTGTATTTGGTTAAAAATGTAGGTAAAAGTGTTTTTTTTAAACCAGTCTCATTCCTTATTGTCAGATCTCGTATAATATCTACAGCTGATGTCCACAACTGTGGAGTAACAGTTAGCGCGTCTGGCCGCAAAACTAGGTGGCCCGGGTTCAATTCCCGGTCAGGGCAAGTTATCTGTTTGAGGTTTTCTCCGGGGTTTTCCCTCAACCCTATATGCTGGGTAACATTCAGTGTTGGACCCTGGACTCATTTCATGGGCATTATCACTTTCATCTCATTCAAATGCTAAATAACCTAAGATGTTGATAAAGCGTCGTAAAATAACCTACTAAAAAAAAATCTACAGCTGATCAGTTGCAGGAAACAACTTACCTCTCAATTTATTACTCACACGGTCTTTTTCCATCCACACATCTTGCTCCAAAATTTCATTACTTGCTTGGGATCTGAAGATCGATTTCATAATTGCATTATTCACAAATGCGAACGCATTGTACTCAATCAGTAGTACCAGACCGAAATATAACACGGCATCTATTATCATATACAAAATTTCTTCACCAATTGCATTTTCATTAGCAGAGGTTGCAAAAGCCAAATAAGGTTTGTATTTTGCAGGACAAAAACCATCCCTGCAGCCAGGTTCTGAAATCAATAAGGTGACAATTTTGTACATAATGTAGCCTATACAAAGAGTCTCAAAATGGGAATTCTGTGCTTTAGAACAATAAAAGAATCATACAATTTATGTTGAAACTTTCGTACACTACTTTTAACACTTGAATATAAATAATTGATTAAATGGCGAAACCAAAAACTCAACACACTAGAACAATATGAAATATACAGACACACTAAACCACACCCCAATCAAATTCTCAACACACAGATCAATTTCACTATTTGACACAACTCTTCATCACACGAACGCACCCACACAACAGGCAGCGTAGTTGAGATAGCGCCGAGATCTAGTAGGCTCTGAGGATGGTGTCGAATAGCACCGAAACAGCTGTAAGCCGCACATGCTTACATAATTAACACGAGTAAGATCGCCATTTAATCAATTATTTACATACAATTTAGTTACTGACATGTTTCAGCACACTTCAATACAAGTATGACTTCCTTTCATTTCATGTATCGTATTCCACAAATCTTACATCCGTAGTTAATGTATTTTTTAGACGTGAAACAATTTTAAAGTCATACAAAAACACTTCGATGGGCCATTCTTAAAGATAGGTACAATTATGGACTCCTTCCATGGCTTTTACTACAGTAATAATAAAATTTAAATGAGAACTTACGACAGCATTCCTGCTCATCAGTTACACTGCAACTGTAAGTATTCTTCTTTAGTTTACATTCATAGTTGTTAAGAACCTGTTGCGAAAATCGTAGAAATCCGAATGACAGACTGAAATGTGGCAGCAATTGCAGAATGTATTTCAATCCATTACCGATGGCTTCATATTCTTTAGAGGATACCAATGCATATATAATGAAGGACAGGATTAAACCTAAAAAGAAAAACAAAATCAGTGAAAAGATGTGAAATAAAGCAAAAGCAAAATGTTATTATTACTCATTTATAAGTAAGGTAAATTATGAGTTCGGTAAGGAATTGTAAACTTTAACGCAAACTAAATGTAGTATGTATAAAATGTGATGGATGGATGGATGGATGGATGGATGGATGGATGGATGGATGGATGGATGGATGGATGGATGGATGGATGGATGGATGGATGGACGGACGGACGGATGGACGGATGGACAGATAGACAGATAGATAGACAGACAGACAGACAGACAGACAGACAGACAGACAGACAGACAGACAGACAGACAGACAGACAGACAGACAGATAGATAGATAGATAGATAGATAGATAGATAGATAGATAGATAGATAGATAGATAGATAGATAGATAGATAGATAGATAGATAGATAGACAGACAGATAGATAGATAGATAGATAGATAGATAGATAGATAGACAGATAGATAGACAGATAGAGACATAGACAGATAGAGACATAGACAGACAGACAGACAGACAGACAGATAGATAGATAGATAGCTAGATAGACAGATAGATAGATAGAATTTTATTGTCGAAGGCATAATATATGCATAGACATGGTCAAATATATACAATTACAATTTAATTTAAAATAAGTCAAATATAAAAAACATTATTCATTTCGAGGGCCCATGCGTGCATCCTCAAGATTGTAGGGACACAATTTTATTAATTTCGTTTTTATATAATTCCTAAATTCGAGAGAATTTTTTGTATATTTGATGTCATCAGGCAAACCATTGTAGATTTTGATACCAAAGACCATATAGGTTCTACTAGTGTTTGTAAGATGGTGTGCTGGAATAGTTAAACTCTTTTTGTTACGAGTATCCAGATGGTTCCAGATCCCCAAAAACAAATACCATGTGAAAGCCGTGACTCGACGTGTGCGAAATAATAAGACATTAATACATCGTGATTTATTATCGTCCTCAAAATTCTGACTTGATAACAAATGCTATTGAGTTTAGAAATTAAACTTGTGCAATGGGGTCTCCAAGACAAACAATCATCAAATGTAACGCCCAAGAATTTAGTAGTTTCCCATTTACATAAGTATTGATCTTGAATAGAAATATTGATGTCCTTCAAATTTCTCTTTTGAGAATTGTGAAAGTGAATATATCCGGTCTTATTAACATATAAGTGAAGCAGATTGCTATCAAACCATGTTTTGAGATCTTTTAACAGGTCGTAACAGGTATCACATAATACGTTTATGGAATACATAGTTTCGACAAATGTACAACATTACCAGTAAGTACCTACATAAAAAGTCAAACTTCTTAGACATCACCATAACCAAAACAAATAACAGACACGAATTCAAAATATATAGGAAACCCACTACAACCACAACACATATACACAATTCATCAAATCATCCCATATAACATAAACATGCAGCTTTCCGTACAATGACACACAGATTAATTAATATACCGATGAACAATGACAACTACACTGAAGAATTAAACACAATAAAATATATAGCACAAGACAATGGATACAACCCTAACATAATAGACACACTAATAAAAAAGGCAAAACAAAAACAGACCAAACCAACACAAACAGCACGCGAGAATAAATACATAACATTAACATATCACAATACCAATACCCACAAAATTGCAACTTCATTCAGAAAACTAAAGTACAAAATTGCATACAAAACAAATAATACAACACAGAAATACTTAAATAACCACGCTAAACATTCAAATATATATAATTCAACTGGAGTTTACAAATTAAAATGCAATAGTTGCCCACATTTTTACATAGGACAGACAGGAAGATCCTTTCATACAAGATACAACGAACATATTAAAGCTATAACCAAACCTTACATTACATCAAATTATGCAGATCACATTATCGACAATAATCATGACTACAATAATATAGAAACAGATATGGAAATTTTACACATCACACCAAAAAGTTCACAGTTAAATATCCTAGAACAATACGAAATATATAAGAATACAATAGCACACCCACAATACATACTTAATATGCAACTACAGTTCAATACGCACACATTGTTTGACGTCATAGTACGTCATAGCATACAGACAACCAACCCCCACCATAGGAGCAACACACCCCCACCCCTACCATCGACAACTGCACATCGCAGAGCCAAAATCAGCAGTGGTTCAAGAGACACTGAAGACGACGACAAATAGCGTCGAAACGGGCCGTCTGTCGAAGGTAAATATCTTTTTAACAATTTTAACACTTTTAACGTGTGACAGAGTAAATTTTATGTTTATAAAAAGTAAAATAATGGCGAAGACTTTTCTGTGAATTGTTTTTATAGCAGCTCCATGACACAAAATCAAACTGTTCCCGAATTGGCAAGATGATAGTTAAAAGGTACACACGTATGCGCACACACACAAATTTGCATTTCGTTTCTTTAATTCTTTGTTTATTTTAAGTTTAAGCAGTGCTTTTCTCGTACTGTTCTGTAACAATCAGAGCTTTTTAAAAATAAGTCATGAAAATGCTTATGTGAAAAGAAAACTGTTCCTAGTGTATGAATACATGGCACGAATAGGATATTTAATTCCCTCAATATTTGTTTTGCCTCTGAGTGGGGTTCTGACTGATATGTACAGTCTTAGACAAAAAAAAAAAATGACCGCTGCCATACGCTAAGTCCCCTTCGGAAGACTTTGTTTGATTCCGTGAGAGCTTAGATTTACACGTTAACAAATTTCTTATACAAGACTCCACTCTGTTTTTCTTCGTTTTGGTTGTTTGTTGCATTTTCTGTCTATTTATAGATCAAATGTTACAATTATTGTACCTACACAGATTTCACATTTCTGATAATCCTACTTGTCTGTGGTGTAATAATCATGATGAAGATCTGGAACACATTCTTCTATACTGTCCATCCATAAACCACAAAAGAAGTAAATTAAAATCATCAGTACCAGTTGCAGAAGACACAGCCCTGCAGTGTATATTGACTACACCCCAACTCTGGCTACTAGCAACAGGCATCTATAATGAACACCGATCGAAATACCCCTCATTTCTCGCGAAAAGCAACAACTGAATAGACTATAGTGGACTTTATGTTGTCAGCAAACAACTGGATACATTAAGAAGATTGATTGATTGATTGATTGATTGATTGATTGATTGATTGATTGATTGATTGATTGATCAAATTTTATAAGTAATCCATAACAAAGATATATTCAAGGGCTAAAATGGGTGCAAAATAAACATCCCTTCCTTAGTCGTGTGAACCAGGCGCTATCCAAAGTGGACTTAGACAAATTCACACTGCAGGATAGCTGTCACTTTTTGTATCTAAGGCTGTACATCTCACTTGACGATATGTATCAGAGAAAGAACAATTGTTTGCATACATCTGAAGTGTGATTAGTGTAATATATTACTAGTCAGCCATTTATGCAATGGAGGGGGAAAGGAACTGGCCACACTATCCCATTATCTTCTGGTTTATTTGCCTCATGAGTGATTCCTTATTGGTGTCATTTATGAGGTTCAAACCTATCTTCAGACAGTTCACTAAACAACAACAATATTATACAAATCTGGCTTTTCAAGTAGGTATAGCTCCCTGTAAAGCTGACTGGAATAATTTCAAGGGAAAAATTGTTCCGCAGCCAGACATCGAACTGGGACCACCAATGCTCTACCGACTAAGCTACCCAGGAACTCTACCAGATCCCGATTCAATTATTCTCTTTTTATCCACATACTTCATGCGGGTTGACAAGACGTCAGAGACCCAACACTGAGTGCACACTTTCTAATTTCTGTGTGACTTAAATTTGTGGTTTTATATTAACGAACAGTAATGTGTATTATACGTGAAAAGCCAGATTTGTATAACATACGTTATTGTTTGTTAGCAGAAAACTACAAATTTAAGTCACACAGGAAGTGTGCACTCAATGTTGGATCTCTGCCATCTTGTCAACCCACTTGAGGTATGTGAATAAATAGGGAATAATTGAGTCAAGGTCTGGTAGAGTTCCAGGGTAGTTCAATCGGTAGAATGTTGGCGCGCTCAGCGAAATGTCCCGGGTTCAATGCCTGGCTCCGGAACAATTTTTCTCTTGAAATTATTCAACAACAATATTTGTTTGCTAGGGGTCTGGATGGGGCTCCTTTGATTATTTTTAATACACATATTTTTTTGCAAGAAAACCGTCCATTTTATTGAAAACTGCGAAAGGATAAATCATTCCTTATTAGTTTCTCTAATGATAAGGATAAAAATCAAAATCATATGGACAGTACTTATCGAGTAAACAGTGTTAACATTTAAGGGAAAAATATTTTTTCTGAGAAAAGTATTCATTTAGGACTAAAATAGTATTATAATTTTTTTGTTGTTTTCTATTAAAAAAATAAGCTGTTAAAATTTGCACAATCATATTACTTCCAACCTGTATACTAGTAATGCCCTAACAGTAGGCTAACGTAAACCAAAGTCAATTAAAAATTAATTAAAAGGAACATTGATCTGTAAGCAGAATGATTTAAGAAGCAAAGTACATCTCAAATCGACCGAAATACAGAGAAAATTGACCTTGCAATTTTTAAATACAATGAAACTTTTTCTGTCCGTTGACAACTGTGATACAATGCTTTGTGTAAAGTTTGAGGCATCAGATCTTCATAGTGTTTAAATTGAAAATATTTAAATTTATCGTATTTTCATAAAATTAGCAACTTTAAACTGTTATGGCTCCGAAACCCTTTGACCCAATGATCAAAATCATGGTTTATTTTGATGCTGAAAAAGTAAAGTTTATATTGACATGTAAACAGTTTTTCTTACTTTTTATGGAAATGGAGAAATTTAGATTTTTCTTCATTAAGACGCCTTTGCCCACGAAAAAATATTTTTAAAATATATGGTTAGATTCTGCATTGAAAGTACAAATAAACACATATTTTTTACTGGTGCACCGTTGATAAGAAAATATTGAAAATATCAAATAAAGAAAATAAATAGTACGCGCGTGAACTAACCAGCTGACTGTGAGATGGGAGATAGCCGAGGGAAGCAAGGCCAGGAGACAAACACGTGATGTGTCGTCTAGCAGTCATGGCTGTGCTAGCTTTATCACAGGTTTTCATAAACACAGGAGTAAAATGACGCCCAACGCTCGCTTATCTTCAGCTCTCTGCCAGTGCGTGCGGTACTGCGCCGTTCAAGTCTAGGCGTGTGAAAATAATCTATTTAATACCCTCGAAACTTATTGCCGAGCCACTAAGCAAACAATGCCGAATCCCTCTTAACAATGCAAGGTTTTTTCTCAATATTTTTTTACATTTTTACAAATGTCCAAAAAGCCTAAAAGCAAGTAAAATCAGATTATCTGTCTCTCTGTGTACAATAAAAATAAGGATTACTTCTTAACATAACCTACCAAATGTCAGCTTCAAAATGAGGTCTCGTTCAATGTTCTGCAGTAAATGGTTCCAGAGTTCTGAGCGCTGAAAGAGGCTTGTTTTTATAAAATACGCTAAATTTGTCGCTCAATAATATGAAAACCGTTTCACTTTCGATAGTATATATTTGAAAATGCACTCCCCTCAGCACCTTGTATAAGTAAGGAAAAAATTAGAGTGTAAAAAATGCGAGGTTTTTTACTGATCGATTTCATATTCATTGGAATAGCCCGTATACAAGATGAAGTGATCTCATCAAGTACAAGCATTCGATTGGTGACGAAGAATTTAAGACATCTCCATTCATAAAGGCACTATCAATCAGATCGAAGAAAAGAGTCGATCAGAGCCCCAGGTTGTTAGTACTATAGTTCGTTCTATAATGTCTGACAGGGGAAGTAAACATTGCCGGCAGGAAGTGAGAGAAGGATAATCAATGGCAGAGATCTCATTCCACGCTTATCTTGAAGTTGGGCGGTCTGAAGCGTCCTACACCAGACACAGGCAAAATCTCTTTCAGGCTTGCCCATGACTGTTTACGTCCGTGAGCGGGCTTACGCTTCGTATCGTTCGCCCGCCTGCACAAAAAAATATTTTTAAAATATATGGTTAGATTCCGCATTGAAAGTACAAATAAACACATATTTTTTACTGGTGCACCATTGATAAGAAAATATTGAAAATATCAAATAAAGAAAATAAATAGTACGCGCGTGAAGTAACCAGCTGATTGTGAGGCGGGATTTAGCCAGACAAGCAAGGCCAGAAGACAAACACGTGATGTTTCGTCTAGTAGCGCATAGCTGGGCTAGCTTTATCACAAGTTTTCATAAATACAGGAGTAAAATGACGCCCAACGCTCGCTTATCTTCAGCTCTTGGCCAGTGCTTTCTGTACTGGGCCGTTCAAGTCCAGGCATGTGAAAATAATTTATTTAATACCCTCGAAACTTATTGCCGAGCCACTAAGCAAACAATGCCGAATCCTTCTTAATAATGCAAGTTTTTTTTCTCAACTTTTTTCACATTTTTACAAATGGGCAAAAAGCCTAAAAGTAAGTAAAATCAGATTATTTGTCTCTCTGTATATAATAAAAATAAGGATTACTTCTTAACATAACCTACCAAATGTCAGCTTCAAAATAAGCTCCCGTTCAATGTTCTGCAGTAAACGGTTCCAGAGTTGTGAGCACTGAAAGAGGCTTGTTTTTATAAAATCGCTAAATTTGTCGCTCAATAACAAGGAAACCGTTTGACTTCCAATAGTATATTTTTGAAAATGCACTGTCTTCAGCATCTTGTATAAATAGGGAAAAAATTAGAGTATTAAAAAAATGTGAGGTTTTTTACTGATCGATTTCATATGGAATAGCCTGTATGACTAACTCCGTAGTGAAGACAGTGAACTCCATATCTGTCAGCTCGAGCATGTCATGGAAAGAATACACATTTATGTTATTCTCTGTCCAGAAAAGCATTAATGAAATAATTTGTGATCTCTTCTGATAACTTTGTTTAATTTATTATCTATATAACATTTAATATCTAAAACTCACCGATCAACATGTTGAGTATAACAAGAAAGGCAAAGGCTCCTGAATATGTTTTTCTGAAATAACTGAAGAGGTATGCACATGGAATGCCTCCCAATCCATATGCAGCCAATATGAAATAATATACGACTGCAACAAACAAATACAAAACATAAACTGTAGTATTAACCCTTAAGTAGTTGCATGGGGTGTTGTATTGAATAACCCTGTACTTCTGAAATTTTCAGTACCTTTCTTGGAATTGGTAAGGCAACAATAACTGTAAACATGTTTGAAATCGGAATTTGCATATTCGAGATAGCAACGATTTAAGTGATGTGGGGTGACGAAGAGTTACAACAATGCTCCTACCGGTATTCTAAATATAGTCCTGTCGCTCTTATTTCTGGCGGCCAATCACATTTAAACGTGTGCGTCTTGTGATTTGTTGATGATGACGTTATGCATTTCGATAAATACTTACGAGGCGTGTTCTTAAAGTAAGTTCCATTTTCAATTATAGCTGTCGCATTGCTGCAATCGTTATTTTGCGCATGCGTGTTTTCTTCTTCAGTCCTCAGACAAGCTGTGCATGCAGTTTCAGAGGTTCAGTCCGTGTGTGTGGTTAGTTGTGATCAGTTGAAATGTTTAAAGTGATCGAGCACCCCGCCGACTGTGAGATGCGGTCTGTTATTCGTTTCTTGAATGCGAGAAACATCAAACCAGCTGACATTCATCATCAACTTTGTGAGATGTATGGTGATGATGTCATTAGTGATGGAATGGTCAGGAGATGGGTTAGAAAGTTCAACGAGGGCCGCATCTCTGTGCATGATGAGTAGCATACTGGTCGGCCATCTTTGATCAATGACGATTTGGTGCGTGCTGTCGATAAAAAAATTCATGAGGGCAGGAGGTTCACAATTTCTTCGCTTTCCTTGAATTTTCCACAAATGTTGCGGAGTGGTTCGCAGGCGGGTGAATTCTACAATGAGGGGATAGAAAGACTTGTGCCACGACTCGATAAATGCCTCAATAATGGTGGAGATTATGGTGAGAAGTAATTGAAGTGTGGGGAATACCCAATGCTACAAAAATGGTTTGTAAATATTTTCCCGTTTACTTTCTACACCCTTTTGGAACGTACTTTAAGAACACGCCTCGTAATATAATCTCCCGCCATTTTGGCTCTTTCATTGGCGTTCGCAGAAAGCAAACGAGGGCGTTATTTGCTGCTCAATTATTTAATAATAATAATAATAATAATAATAATAATAATAATAATAATAATAATAATAATATTTATTTATCAGAAACCAGTGTACAAGGCCTGGATATGACATCGTCAGGTTCGATAATATACACACACGCACACATACACTCACACATACACAAACAAACTTAGCACAAATAAATATAGACAAGTAATTATAAGCAAATAAACATACATAGTAAAATAAACAATCACTGAGAAATAAACAAAACAAACACTGAGAGATAAACAGAGTATGCTGTAGGTTAATACATTTATATAAGGACAAAAGGTATAATTAAAATACAAAGAGACAAATTAAAATATAAAGAAAGGATTACATTTCTAAAATACAATATTTACATCACACTCCATGAATTCATTCACTGAATAAAAAGGTCTGTTCAGCAACCATCTATGTATGTAGGACTTAAACCTATTTATTGGTAACTTTCTCGCCGCCAATGGTAACTTATTAAATATATTTATGCCATAAAAAAAGCAGGTATTTGAGCTCACACTCAATCTGCACATTGTGTAATCTAATTTATCTTTATTTCTAGTGTTGAAGGGATGCTGCTGAATTACAGTGCGTTTGATTTATTATCATAGGAGCTACGACATGATAATGTTTAACGGTGTGGCAAATAGATTCCTTGTCTGGTAGCTCTGCAACGAAAAAACAAAAATGGCGAACGATACTACCTACCTAGACTTTATAGAGCCTTCACTTCCTAAGGCGTAAGCAAAGAGGAGGAGTCATGCCAGGAATAACAGCGTCGCGACTATAGTGACAGTATCTAAACCGACAATACTTGTGTAACAAATAGGGGAGAGTTGGGTAGTATCGGACATCGGGTAATATTGACAGTGCGTTTCTTTCATCTACCACCGTATTGTAGTGCCTGAATTACATGGTTACGTTTCTGTATGCGACATCACAGAAACGTAACCATGTCATTCAGGTACTATCATGTGGTGGTAGATGAAAGAAACTCACTGTCCAATATTACCCGATGTCCGATACTACCCAACTCTCCCCTAATATCAATATATATTAAATAGTGACTGTGCGCACAGAAAATCAAGAAATTGGTCTAGAAAGGAAGACAAAAAATAAATTATGGTTAGGAGTATATAGATGCTCGAATATTATATGTGAACCAATATTGAAATATTACCGTTATTATACATTAACCCGGAAGAAGGCCCATAGCAGGGAAATGACTGCACTTTTTATTTTAAATCTGCACTACTTTAACGGCAGGAAACCTCTGACCTCCTCACTCTTTCATGTCCTTGATTAGTGCCTTGTTGACAATTTGAGCGCCTGAAATAATCAAAGTGGTGCTATATTTCGAACAGATGCTTGTTTTTTTACAGCGCGATGTTTTTGACCGCGTGTGCTGTCTCATGTTAGAACATGAAAATGCACTCTCTCATATCCCAGTAAGGCACATGTAGCACTGAACTGGCAACATTGTGATGGCATTACTTCCCCACTCCATCATAACCTTAATTAGAACATTGTTGACGTTTTGTGTACTTGCAACACTCACAACTATGCACTTATAATTACGTGCTCGTTCTTTCTGTGTTGTCTGACAATCTTCACATTATATAAATAACACCTTACTATTCTGAATAATTTCGAGGGAAAAATTGTTCCGGAGCAGGGTATCGAACCCGGGACCTTTGGTTTAACGTACCAACGCTCTACCACTGAGCTACTCGGGAACTCTAACCGACACCGATCCAATTTTTCCTTGGTACGTTAAACCAAAGGTCCCGGGTTCAATACCCGGCTCCGGAACAATTTTTCCCTCAAAATTATTCAAATCAACTTTACAGGGAGTTATACCTGAAATCTTGATTTGCATAATACACGTCACTGTTCGTTAACAGAAAACCACAATTTAAGTCACACGGAGTTAGTGTGCACTCGAAGTTGGTTGCTTGACGGTTGTCAGCCCACTTTGAGGTCTGTGGATATAGAGGGAAAAATTGGATCGGTGTCGGTTAGAGTTCCCGAGTAGCTCAGTGATAGAGCGTTGGTACGTTAAACCAAAGGTCCCGGGTTCGATACCCGGCTCCGGAACAATTTTTCCCTCGAAATTATTAAAATCAACTTTACAGGGAGTTATACCTGAAATCTTGATTTGCACCTTACTATTCTGTTTTGCATTTTATATGAAGAACGATTCTGAATTATTAATAAAATATTGATGTGTAACTTTATTAGTTCTGTTAACATTACTTCTGTAATATTTATTAGATTGGATTACCATATTAATTCATATTTTCTACATACTGGTAATATTGTAATATTCATTTCTGCAGAATTGTTCTTGTTGTGTTACTTTATTTTTATAAAACCACTATGATATTTCCCCCATTCGTATTAGAGATTTAATTCAACCATTGTATTGTTGCAATTTGGATTATAGAATTAAAGAAAAAATAAATACAGTAATTAACTCTTGAAACAGAAAAAATGTAATGCGAAACTATAATAAAATATTCCAATGTTGTATTATAAAAAAATCTTGTACTTACTTACTTACTGGCTTTTAAGAAACCCGGAGGTTCATTGCCGCCCTCACATAAGCCCGCCATTGGTCCCTATTCTGTGCAAGATTAATCCATTCTCTATCATCATATCCCACCTCCCTCAAATCCATTTTAATATTATCTTCCCATCTACATCTCGGCCTCCCTAAAGGTCTTTTTCCCTCCGGCCTCCCAACTAACACTCTCTATCTTGTAATGTTTAAAATAAAAGTAATATCACGAAACAAAATGCTCAAGCAAAAATCAGTAAGTTGAGCTTAATAACATATTTTCAGTAGCACGGTCTTTTTGACTACACGCACCTTCTCATGTTATAATGTATATGTGCCTTCTCTCGGGTTAATTGTAACATAATAATGGATATAATGTCGAAACTAGTCCATCAGGTAAAATAACGCCTTAATTTAAATATTAACACAGTGAAGTTGTTATTTAACGTAAATAACTTAATAGTTGAGCAGTGCTTATGTTAAGTGTTAAAAAAGTGTATATTCAAGAATGAAAAATTATGGGCTTATATATTATCAAGTTTGAAAAAAGCTAATAATAATAATTACCAAGTTCTTCAGGTCTGCTGAAGATATCCAGTGGGTCACCAAGAAACACTGCCAATAACATCAAAGCTGCTACGACTAAGTAACACAAGAAATCACATATGAAGCAAGTAGACCAATATGCTAGTGGTGACACCCCAGTCATCAGCTGCAACTGCTTGGCTTTGGTAACTCTTTCCAATAAAGGAAATCTCATGAAGTTGCCCGTCAAGAAGAGCAGACCAAAAGGCATTAGAGTCATCCACAACATCATGACTGCCAGGGTTAAAGAAACTGTTGCCCCAAAGTCCTGAAACACAGAAATGTTTTAATGTTACATTTACTACCAGTATTTAATTTTACCCATGTTGAATCTTTCGTACACTACTTTTAACACGTGAATATAAATAATTGATTAAATGACATTTTAATCTTGTCAATTGTGTAAGCATGTGCGGCTTACAGCTGTTTCGGTGCTTCTTCACACCATCCTCAGAGCCTACTAGATCTCGGCGTCATCTCGAACTTCTCTGCCTGTTATGTGGGTGTGTTTGCTTGTTGAAAGGTGTTGAAGAGTGGAGTCAAATAGTGTGTGTGTGTGTGTGTGTGTGTGTGTGTGTGTGTGTGTGTGTGTGTGTGTGTGTGTGTGTGTGTGTGTGTGTGTGTGTGTGTGTGTGTGTGTACTGAAATTGATCTGTGTGTTGAGAATTTGATTGGGGTGTGTTTTAGTGTGTTTGTATATTTCGTATTGTTCTAGTGTGTTGAGTTTTTGGTTCTTGGGTTGTATGTGTAGGATTTCCATGTCCGTATTTATGTTATTGTATGTATGGTTAGCATTGGTTATGTGATCAGCGTATGTAATAACATAAATACGGACATGGAAATCCTACACATACAATCCAAGAACCAAAAACTCAACATACTAGAACAATACGAAATATACAAACACACTAAAACACACCCCGATCAAATTCTCAACACATAGATCAATTTCAGTACACACACACTATTTGACTCCACTCTACAACACCTTTCAACAATCAAACACACCCACATAACAAGCAGAGAAGTTCGAGATGATGCCGTGATCTAGTAGGCTCTGAGGATGGTGCGTGAAGCACTGAAACAGCTGTAAGCCGGACAAATCTTACATAATTAACACTAGTAAGTCCACTAGTTAATCAATTAATTATATTCAAGTGTTAAAAGTAGTGTACGCAAGATTCAAAATGGGTTTAATGTTACATTTACTACCAGTATTTAATTTTATTTATTGTTGATATCTTCGTCCTCTGGTTTGATTATCAGTGGCGTAGCATCAATGCTAAAAAGCTCAGCTTCCCCAGTTAATAATAATTGCATAATAAACCTGCAGTCTATGGACATAATTATTTATTAATTTTAATAGAATTTATATTTACGCGTTAAATATTGTGATGCAGCAGGTCAGGATGATTTGTGATGCAGCAGTAAACAAGAAGCCTGCACACACCAGCTTCTAAGCAGACTGGTTTCTTACACTCATTCTTCTGTGTAACCCACCCCGCAGCTTTTTCATCCCTTTCTAACTAAACTACCCTGGTCGCAAGGCCCGCAGGAAGCTAGCTTTGACATTGATAATAAGTAGTTTCCGAGTTATCCCTTTTCGTCAGTTGTGTTCAGTTGAAGTGTTAGTGTGCATTGTGGCTGATATAATAAATAATGAGTGAAATAACAGTTTCTGACACCAATTTACTTGAATTTTTAGGACAATTCTATTATCAAGACTGACTTACGAACAAAAGTGTGATCTAAAATACAAATGACCGACTCCCTTGCTGTCAATGAAGGACACACTCAAAATACAGATGCTTATTTACGTAATAATACTAATACTGTATCATTCTATTGACCGTTAATATTGTGATTTATCTAAGTATGACAGGGAGTGAGCAAATGTTATACGTATACGTGTCTATTTGTTAAGAGATATGTGTAAACCGTGAAATCATATTTTACTACGTACCATTTGAGGTCATGCCTTATTGGTGTTACGAGGTTCCAACCAATCTTCAACTGCTGACTTGACATTGACTACTATTTATTTTAAGACTATATTTTTGTAATACGTTTTCTCATATTGCATGAAAGACAACTTGAGTTAGCTTCCCCTGCTCAAAATTTCATGCTACGCCACTGATTATGATGGTTTATGTAAGGTCCCGATAAGTAGGAATATAGAATATTAACGTGCACTTCCATAACATACACCACGAAAACGATATAGCCTACTGTAGATACCAATACTTCGCTACTTAACACAGCACGCACAACTTGAGGGAGTGTTTCGACATGACCTCATTAAAGTTCCTTGTCAGAAAGAATTTAGGCACAAGATGAAAAAAGATAAAACTTCGGTTTTTACATGTCACAATTGAAACATGATTCCGTGGAGCAGTAGTTCCGAAACTTCTGAAGACTTGACCCCACTTTTGAGCAAAACCTCTGTTTGAGACCTCTCATTACTCTCATTGGAAAAATACAAATCCCTGCAAAATTGCAAAGAACTATAATTTTTATTAAAAATCAGTGGATATCAAAGTACGATTTTAAACAGCAAAAATTCAAAATAATTAAGACAGTCAAAGATGGAGACTGAATCCATTTGAGACAGTTCTGTTCAACTGGTTGAAATTTTGAAATTAAAAAGAAAAGTATGAGGGAAAAACTCATTAAAATATGCAGCTACTGAGGGAATACTGAAGCTAGACCTTTTTTTCCGCAGGGCATAGACCAGTTTTGTGTCAAAAGAATACCTCGAATTTGCACAAGAAGCTCTAAGGTTTGTGATACTAACATTTTCAACCTCGTACTTATGCACATTAAATTTCTCGTCTATGATTGCCGTAGAAACAAAATCGCAAAATCGAGAAATCTCCTTGAACTTGAAGTGTATCAAATACGAGTCAGATTTGAGAAACTACTTTCTGAAAATCAACACACTTATCAGATTAATTACTTACATTTTACTTTATGACTACCGGTTCTGAATTTTTTTTTTTATTTTATGTTTAACATAACACACATGGCTTTTATAGATATCGTGAAAGCATTTGATAAAGTCAACAGGCCAAAACTATTTCAAATATTATAATCAAAGGTTACCCACAGCACATTATCAGAATAATCAAGAGTTTATATAATGCCTCAAGAATTACCGTAAATACTGGAAAACATTTAACTCGAGAAATTGAAACAAATATAGGCTTAAGACAAGGGTGTGGTTTATCACCGACACTGTTTAATATTTATGCTGACGAAATTGTTCGACAATGGAAAATTTTAGTAGATCCTGGAATTCTAATTGATAGAGGAATAAAAATTAATATTCTGGTATTTGCCGATGATATGATTGTAATACAAGATACTGAAACAAAACTACAAAAAGCAGTATATGAACTAAATAAAATATGCTAGAAGCATAACTTTAACACATCAAATACAAAAACAAAAGTAATTGCATTTCAAGGCAAAAATACTGTAAGATCTAAGATTGAAATAGATAATAAAGCAGTATAACAAGCAACAAATTTTAAGTAGGTACCTGGGATGTGATGTAAGTTACAAAAAGGGTAATGATATAAAAATAAAATTACAATCATTCCAGACAGTATGTGGCACAATTAATAGAACTTTGAAGAATAAAAGCAGAAAGGAAACAAAAATGAAATTCTACAATGTAATGGCAGTCTCTACTCTTTTATATGGAAGTGAAAGTTGGGTTACAACAAAACCTGAAGTTAGTAAAGTACAAGCGGCAGAGATGAGATTCTTGCAGAAAGTAAAAGGATGCATGAGATTAGATAGAATTAGAAATGAAGATATTAGGCAGGAACTAGGAATATACCCACTTATTGATAAAATAGACAATTACAGACAAGATTGGAAATTACATGTAGAGAGAATGGACGACTACAGACTTCCTAAGAAAGCAAAAAATTATAAACCAAAAGGATGAAGAAATCAGGGACGACTGATGAAAAGATAGAGCAACCTTTGAAGCCGGAACAGGCAATTGCCCAGACTATGAAGTGAAGAAGAAGAAGATGTTTAACATTGTTTATGTTTCTAAATAAATTATAAATGTAAGTTAATAAGCTGTTTTTTTTTGTTTGTTTTTTTTTTTTTGTAAATCATTTCGCGACAAGAACTTAGTATATAGCAGATTTAAGTGATTAATAACAGTGCAGTACTAGAGAACAGACTATAAAAATTGGTTAAATCATAACATCTTAAATTCAAGGTAAAGATCTAATAAATAGTTGTGGTACTGAATAGAGAAATGTGAAGGGCCACCACTACTTCTAAATGGGCTGTTGACAATAAATATAAACAAAAAAATAAATATCCCATCTAACTATCTATCGACCAAATGTAATGCTAAACCAATCATCGATATATTTTTAATTTTGTGTGCTAAGGGTACAGATTTAATGCACTGTTGGAAGTCATAGGGACAAGTTGCTATGATGGCACGTATAGTCGCGACGTTATTTCCGGCGTGACTCCTCCTCTTTGCTTACATCTTAGGAAGTGAAGGCTCTATAAAGTCTAGGTAGGTAGTATCGTTCGCCATTTTTGTTCTTTCGTTGCCGAGCTACCATACGAGGAATCTATTTGCCTCACCGTTAAACATTATCATGTCGTAGCTTCTATGATAATAAATCAAACGCACTGTAATTCAGCAAATAATTGAGCAGCAAATAACGTCTTTGTGTGCTTTCTGCGAACGCCAACGAAAGAGCCAAAATGGCGGGCGATATTAAGTATTTATCGAGCCTTAAGAAATGAATAACGTCTTCACCAGCAAATCACAAGACACACACGTTTAAATGTAGCCGACCTGCAACGCGATTGGCTGCCGGAAATAAGAGCAACGGGACTAACCGAAGCTTCATGCAAAATATTGCTACAATATGCTCAAGAAAAAAGATGTTCATCCCTTCTGGATGCATAAATAGTCATACTTTCTTACCACTTTTCGTTGCAAAGGATGATTTATGACTGTAACGCCCAATTCTGGACTTTTATCTTGCAGAACAGCATTAGACAGTAAGTTCAATGATATTGGAGCAGCGTGCAGAGCGACAGATGAATACATGGCATTTAAGACTTTGACTTTTTCCTGATATGGATAAGATATCGTTGTTAAGTTAAATTCAGCTCCAACGATGTATCTTGTAAGGTACGTGTTCAAGTCTTCTCCATAATGCACAAGGGCGTGAGTAAGTGATTGCTCTGTTATTTCTTCTGGATTGGAACCCAGTATTTTAATAACATTTGAATATACGATGCTCCATGTCTCTTGAATATTGTGTGGTGAGTACAGCACATTACTGCTGCCATACTCAGACAGGGACAGTACGCGTTCAGGTTCACTTGGGCTTCCACTGTCTGCACTAAGCACCACAGTCAGTACAGCCAACAGGATTGCAATCAAAGCCTGCAAGAAAACACAAACATAATGGTGAGAACTGGTAACGTAACAGATTTATAGATGATGCTAATAGAATAAACAGAGTTCTCAAAACCCTAGTAACAAACTTTATGAAAATGATTGATTAAATGGCAAACTTACTAGTGTTAATTATATAAGCATGTGTGGCTTACAGCTGTTTCGGTGTATACTGTACACCATCATCAGAGCCTACTAGATTCCGGTGTCATCTCGACATCGCTGCCTGTTGTAGGGGTGCGTTTGCGTGTTGAAAAGTGGAGTCAAATAGTGTGTGTTCTGAAATTGATCTGTGTGTTGAGAATTTGACTGGGGTGTGTTTTAGTGTGTCTGTATATTTCACATTGTTCTAGTGTGTTGAGTTTTTGGGTTGTATGTGTAGGATTTCCATATCTGTATTTATGTTATTGTATGTATGGTTAGCATTATAGTCGCGACGCTGTTATTTCCGGCGTGACTCTGCCTCTTTGCTTACGTCTTAGGAAGTCAAGGCTCTATAAAGTCTAGGTAGGTAGTATCGTTCGCCATTTTTGTTCTTTCGTTCCCGAGCTACCATACGAGGAATCTATTTGTCACACCGTTAAACATTATCATGTCGTAGCTCCTATGATAATAAATCAAACGCACTGTAATTCAGCAAATAATTGAGCAGCAAATAACGCCTTTGTGTGCTTTCTGCGAACGCCAACGAAAGAGCTAAAATGGCGGGCGATTATATTAAGTATTTATCGAGCCTTAACAAATGAATAACAGCTTCATAAGCGAATCACAAGACACACACGTTTAAATGTAGCCGACCTGCAACGCGATTGGCTGCCGGAAATTAGAGCGACGGGACTATAGTTATGTGTTCGACATATATATATATACATATATATATATATATATATATATATATATATATATATAGTGTAACTTTTACCTGAAGTGTGAAGGCTAGCCATTTCCTGTATATGAAAGTAATTCGCTTCATAAACAAGGCTTTTAACTGCTGTAGAATAAGAGCTGCACCAACAGATTTCTTGAATTGGAGGCCTAGAAGAATGAAATATGAATCAGTACACACATATTTCTTGGACAGTAGTTTCTAATTCATACCCTTCTTCTCAAACAATTGAAATAATTCAGATCTCTTCCAATCAATAATGCTCAACAAAACAATAATTTTCCAATGGATTCCGATGCTTTGGTCAAGGTAGTACAGCCATTTACATACCTGTTGCTAAATCTACATTTCATTCTGAGCTGCAAAAGGGTATCTGTCGGATACAGGGGGGAAAGCTATTAATCCTTCCCATTGAAGGCTTTAAGGAACCAACCTGGACAAATACCCAATGTCCCATCCCTACCTTCCCGTGGTGCAGCTGTTAGTAAGCATAATTTTACGAGCTGAACTAAAGGTAGGGGCTACTCATCCATTAGCACTGGTCAGCTTGATGAGTTAATGTCTGAATACCAATACCTAACATTTTCCAATACCTAATTCCCTCTTTACCCTTACCTATCCAGTCCTCTGACTGAACTCTTACTTTCTTCGACCCCAATGGCATTAGAGCATTCGAGGCCTAGGGGTTCATTTCCCTTTCCTTCCTCCTCTTTCTACTTTTCTGTTCCTAGTGCTGACCTGCTATGGCACTAAAATCGTCCTCCAGTGGCTTAAGGAGGGAAAGCTGGTGATCAACAAGATCTCCCAGCTAGGTCCAATGGACCCGTCGACCAACATCAGGTGTGGTCCTCCAGACATTCTGGGTTGTGTGTGAATGAAGTAACCACCAAAACGTTAAAATATGGTGTTCACTTAAATCGGCTACAACTTGCCATTTAACTGGGCCATGATTGTTTGGCCAAACACCTGCATAGAATTGGAATATATCAGTCCCCTAACTGCCCATTGTGCAACTCAAACCAAGAAATGGATTCGGAACACCTCAAAATCTGTGCTTCAGTGGCTGGTCATGATAATATCTTTGAAAAATATTAAAGTGCAAGAGGTCAAATGACTTTATTGTCAAACGCCTGGCATTAGAAAACAACAACAACATTTCATTCTGTAAAGCGACTCATTAAATGAACATACAAAAAAATTAATAATCAAAATTTTATATCCAAATCGCAAGGAAGGGAATTGAATATTTTGTATCAAAATCCACATGTGATTCCTGATTTACCAAGGAAATCTTCTGTAGCAGCATTGAGACTGGCCACAGGACATGATTGTGTGACCAAATATTTGCATGGAATTGGAATATATCAATCTTCTAATTACACGTTATGTGACTTACCGTACATGAAGAAATGGATTTAGATCATTTTAAAATCTGTACTTCAATAGCTCATCTTGAACTTATCTATGAGTCACCGGCATAGCTCAGTTGACTAAGTCACTTGCCTGCTGATCCGGAGTTGCGCTCAGGACTGGTTCAATCCCCGTTTGGGCTGATTACCTAGTTGGGTTTTTTCCGAGGTTTTCTCCAACCGTAAGACGAATATCAGGTAATCTATGGCGAATTCTCGGCCTCATCTCGCCAAATATCATCTCGTTATTACCAAACCCATTGACGCTAAATAAAGCCCGGTTCAGACGGTGCGTATTTCTGTGATGGATTCCAAGGTGGCTTCGCTGATGGGTCACCTGCGTGCTCACTAGCCGGAAGTAATGCGCTCTGGTGGCTCCGTGGATGGCTAGCTTGCTGGATTTCGAGGGTAGGTTCCTTGCTATTTTTCGTGATGGTTTGCTGGCTGGATCCAAAGATGATCATATAATATCACAACTGAAACCATGTCGCCATGTTCGTTGTTTTCCAACTAAACCTGTTTTTTTCTATATTCTTTAGTTTCTAAGAAACAACAATTAAATATCGGAATTTAGCTGTTTTACACTTATGGCATAATTACTTTATTGCGACATTTACTACTGTTAATGTAGGACTTTAGTTGTTTTCCACTAACAGTTTAGTTTCTTTCTGACCATGACTGTTGGCAACAGATGAAACAGCAGATGATTTTCCAATTTGAACTGTGAAAAGAGCCAGCTCCGTGTGAACAACTACCGTCACCGTAGCCAACATGGGAGCCAGCAAGTGAGCACGCAGGGTGGCCATCAGTGCAGCCACCTTGGAATCCATCACAGAAACTAGCACCGTCTGAACCAGGCTTTACCTAGTAGTTGATACAGCAAAAATACATATCTATAAAAATATTGGAGTGCGAGAGGACAAATGGCTTTGTTGCCAATCATCTGGCATTAAAGAACAACATATTTCTGGGCCATTGACATCTTCGTGCAAACTGTAGTTCTTATGTACCTCTCCTGCGAGGAAAGGAAAGTATCATCACAGCAGTTGACACTATATACAGGTCCATGTTGGTGTGACTGTGGCAAGAACTAGACTATATTGTGGATGTGTGCCGTCTCAGCCATGGTATACACATCGAACATTGTTGTTGTTGTTTTCTAATGCCAGGCATTTGACCTCTTGCACTCCAATATTTTTCAAAGATATTATCACGACCAGCCACCGAAGCACAGATTTTGAGGTGTTCCGAATCCATTTCTTGGTTTGAGTTGCACAATGGGCAGTTAGGGGACTGATATATTCCAATTCTATGCAGATGCTTGGCCAGTCATGGCCTGTTGCCAATCCAAATGCAGCTAAAGACGATTTTCGTGGTAAATCGGGAATTAACTGTGGATTATGATGCAGAGAGTTTCATTTTTTCCCGTGAGATTGTGTTATCAAATTTTGTTTGTTGAAGTCTAAGTATGTAGATTTAATAAATCTTTTCACAGAGTAATACGTAGATTTAGTAACAGGTCTGTAAGTAGCAGTGCTGCCCTTCTTTGCTAAAGCATCCGCATTCTCGTTTCCCAGGATTCCACAATGGGATGGTATCCATTGGAATACAATTCTTTTATTGAGTGATATTAATTGAGAGAGCATTTTAGTTATTTCTGCTGTTTGAGATGAAGGTGTGTGTTTAGAGATTATTGATAGAATAGCTGCTTTGGAGTCTGACAATATAACTGCATTCTTAAATTTATTGATGTGGCATAGAAGATTCCTGAGACTTTCACTTATTGCAACGATTTCTCCATCAATACTTGTTGTTCCATATCCAAGAGATCCATAAAGTGAGAAGAGACAGCACGTAACACCTGCAATGGCCCCTTGTTCTCTAGAGATCAAGGATCCGTTGGTGTATAAATGAAGCCAGTTTTGTGGAGGGTACCTAATATTAATTGTCTCTAAAGACAATTGTTTCATTATTTCAGTGCTTACTTCTGATTTCAGTATTTCTTCGTTAAATTTTGATTATATTATATATTTAATAGAGTTAAAGGGTTTGGTTTAATTTGTAAGTTTTCTTTTAAATTCGGGATATTGATTTTGTGTTTTAATTCTTGAACAATGGATATGAAACTTCTTTGAGTTTTCAATCTACAGATCTACTTCCTGGTAATCTGATAAGTTTTTCATATTGAATCAGTGCTTTTTCTTTTATTGTCATTTTGATGCTGTTAATATTAGTGAGGAATCTCATTGAACATTTTTTGGTGTCAAAAGAACTGTTTCAATTTCTTGTTCGTTCTGGACTGGTTTCATTAACGTAAGTTCAGTAGTTTACTTGCAATAAAGTTTTGTAACCCCTCAAATCTTTATGAAACATGGTGTATATTCTTGAATCCAAATGACCACAATTTATATTAATTAATTTTGAGTGAATGACTCGTAGTTATTGAATATGAATAAAAGAGTGCAATAGTTTAAAAGAAAAGACTGCACACGGACAAAATACATGCCTTAAGTGACTAAGAAAGTATACTGGGGTACTAATAAAATAAACAGCCTAAATATTAAGTGTAGCTCATACCTTCTTGGAAGCGAGTCTCTGTTCCATGCCCCACATTGTCCACGTTCCTCTGCCTGTTGAAATCCTCTTCAGCCTCTTTTCCCACTCTAAAACAAATTTACACGTATTTATTACAAGAGCAATAATAAATCACAATAATTCGCAGAATGACATGATTTTTATGCATAACAAGGAATAACTTATGGATGCTTTATATGTATGTTGAACAAATATTCACATAATAAATAAGTAGTATGAATATTGTTTTATTATATATTTCCAACTATCTTACTTACTTACTTACTTACTTACGGCTTTTAAGGAACCTGGAGGTTCATTGCCGCCCTCACATAAGCCCGCCATCAGTTCCTATCCTGTGCAAGATTAATCCAGTCGCTACCATCATATCGCACCTCCCTCAAATCCATTTTAATATTATCCTACCATCTACGTCTCGGCCTCCCCAAAGGTATTTTTCCTTCTGGCCTCCCAACTAACACTCTATATGCATTTCTGGATTCGCCCATACATGCTACATGTCCTGCCTATCTCAAACGTCTGGATTTATTATTCTTAATTATGTCAGGTGAAGAATACAATGCATGCAGTTCTGCGTTGTGTAACTTTCTTCATTCTTCTGTAAATTCATCCCTCTCAGCTCCAAATATTTTCCTAAGAATCTTATTCTCAAACACCTTTAACCCATGTTCCTCTCTCAAATTGAGAGTCCAAGTTTCACAACCATACAGAACAACTAATAATGTAAATGTTTTATAAATTCTAATTTTCAGGATTTTGAGAGCAGACTGGATGACAAAAGCTTCTCAACCGAATAATAAGAGGCATTTCCCATATTTATTCTGCATTTAATTTTATCCCGAGTATCATTTATATTTGTTACTGCTGCTCCAAGATATTTGAATTTTTCCACCTCTTTAAAAAACAAATTTCCAATTTTTATATTTTCATTTCTACTATGTTCTGGTCACGAGACATAATCATATACCGGTACTTTGTCTTTTCGGGATTTACTTCCAAATCTATCTCTTTACTTGCTTCAAGCAAAATTCCCGTGTTTTCCCTAATAGTTTGTGGATTTTCTCCTAACATATTCACGTCATCCACATAGACAAGAAGCTGATGTAACCTGTTCAATTCCAAACCCTCTCCGTTAACCTGCACTTTCCTAATGGCACATTCTAGAACAAAGTTAAAAAGTAAAGGTGATAGTGCATCTCCTTGCTTTAGCCCGCAGTGAATTGGAAAAGCATCAGATAGAAACTGGCCTATACAGACTCTACTGTACATTTCACTGAGACACATTTTAATTGATCGAAGTAGTTTCTTGGGAATACCAAATTCAATAAAGATACACAAACAAACAAATACAACCACACAGGCGTATACAAACTCAAATGTAACACCTGCAACAACTTGTACACAGGACAGACAGGCAGATCATTTCAAACACGTTACAAAGAACACATCACAGCCATAACAAAATGACAAAACACTTCCACATACGCAGAACACATTACAAATGCTAACCACACCCACAGAGACATCAACACAGACATGGAAATGCTACACATCCAACCAAAAAGCCAGAAACTAAACACACTAGAACAATATGAAATATACAGACACACGAAAACACACCCCAACGAAATTCTCAACACACGACTCAATTCCAGCACACACACACACTCCTTGACTCTACAATATATCACACGAACACACCCTCACAGGAAACAAAACAAGAGGAGCCAAGACCAACAACGACCAGTTCTGAAGATGACCCATAATAGGTCGAAACATGTAAACAAGGTACGTTAGAATTTAACACAAGAAAGTCTTATACATATTCCGAAGTGATACAGTGTTAAAAGTTGTGTAATCAAGATGTATAAATATATTTTATAAAACTTCTCTCTTAACCGAATCATATGCCTTTTTTTAAATCTATGAATAACTGATGTACTGTACCCTTATACTCCCATTTTTTCTCCAATATCTGTCGAATAAAAAATCTGATCAATAGTCGATCTATTACAGTATGTCTAAAACCACACTGATGATCCCCAATAATTTCATCTACAGACGTGGACAAATTATTAGACAAAATTAATTATATGTGTAACAAGGCTGTATTTATCAGCAGAAATAATGAACAAAAATTTATTTTGCACAGATATAATGAAGAGAAAATTGAGTCTAGAGGTTACTAATATTTTGTGAACATTCCCTTATTCTTTATTAACACGTTGATTTTGTCAGGGATGCTGGAAACCAAAGTTTGACACTTTCTTTGAATATCAGCATCATTTAGCCAGATATCAGACAGTGCTTAAATGAGTCCATGTTTTGTTGTAAGCCTCTTTTTGTTCACTTGCTTCTTCAGTATAAATCACAGATTTTCAATTTCGTTCATGTCCGGTCTTCTTGCAGGCCATGGGAGAACAGACTGTTGAATATCTTCTGCAGTATATAATTAAAACACCAGTAGTATCAACACAGCCAGACAAAACATACTTAACCATTGGAAAAATATACCAGAAGATGTAAAGAATCATATTTACAAGAATAGAGACTCTGTGAGTTACACTGATAGTTGATATGACGAATTATATTATTTTTCCAAGAAAAACGTTTCAGTCTAATAATTTATCCACGTCTGTAACTTACATATGGAGTTAATCTTCTCAAAATAATATTGGGCAAAATTTTGTACGATGTCAACAAAAGTGATATTCCTCGAAATTTTCCCCTTTTTAAAGATCTTATGTTTTATAAAACATTTATGGAAGTAGTACATTTTTTAATATTATAAATTTAGACAGGCCAATGGTGTACATGACCCCATAAGGTACATAAAATGTAGCTTTACGAGCCTCAGTTTATTTCTTGCTTATGTTCACGTGATAGTCTCACCTCAAGAACACTTCCTCGAGCGTAGTAATGCAAACTCCAATGCTGGAAATACCCAGCTTCTGTTTATCTCTCTCCAAGACATCAAACAAACTGGGGAAGTGATGAGTTTGCTCGGAGGGTAGCATGTAACTTAAGAGTGTGTTCATCTCTGTTTTAATCTTAGCATCAGGAATTGTCTGTTGGATTGCCTCAGTGATCCTGTTCACACTACAGCCTTCTTCTTTGAGTAGGTTCAATTGATAGCCAGTACCTGAAATTTTCAACACAGGTGCAACCACTGGATAGAATAATTAAAACCTAATATGATTAACTGGTTAGTCAATGAAACGTGACGTGCTTGCAATGCCAATATTGCTCTTCTTTGCTCACAAGTGCACAGAATGCTTAGTAAGAGCAGCTGAATTGTTCACCACCGGTTAATAATAATAATTTATTTATTTAATCTGACAGGATTAAGGCCATAAGGCCTTCTCTTCCATCATATCAGATAGCACCTATAAGTACAAAAAAGAAATACAAACACTGATGAAAATAATACAAATTAAGTTAAAGCCCTATAGAGGGTCAACAGGGTCAAAAGAACACTATAGAGCTCTCATCGAGCTAATACAAGAAAAAAGAAAGAAAACAGAGATAGCAATGATGATAGTGTTAACTGATAATAATAATAATAATAATGATAATAATAATAATAATAATAATAATAATAATAATAATAATAAATAAATTACATGGTTGTGAAACTTGGACTCTCACTTTGAGAGAGGAACATAGGTTAAGGGTGTTTGAGAATAAGGTTCTTAGGAAAATATTTGGGGCTAAGCGGGATGAAGTTACAGGAGAATGGAGAAAGTTACACAACGCAGAACTGCACGCATTGTATTCTTCACCTGACATAATTAGGAACATTAAATCCAGACGTTTGAGATGGGCAGGGCATGTAGCATGTATGGACGAATCCAGAAATGCATATAGAGTGTTAGTTGGGAGACCGGAGGGAAAAAGACCTTTAGGGAGGCCGAGACATAGATGGGAGGATAATATTAAAATGGATTTGAGGGAGGTGGGATATGATGATAGAGACTGGATTAATCTTGCACAGGATAGGGACCGATGGTGGGCTTATGTGAGGGTGGCAATGAACCTTCGGGTTCCTTAAAAGCCATTTGTAAGTAAGTAAATACATTGCATATTAATTGCCAATTTTACAACAGCATAGTTACAATATTTACTGTATGTCACGGGTTAAGCCGAAGTTGCGCAACCTGACAGGTGTTCAACAAGCAATTCCATGAACTAGAATGTGATTTTTTAATTTAAATTTGAATTTTGATATTGTCCGACAGTCTCTGACATGGTCAGGGAGAGAATTCCAGAGGCGTGGAATAGATATGCTGAAAGATGATGAGTAGAAGGATGTTCTGTGCAGAGGAATAGAGAGAAAGTACATGTTCCGGGTTCGAGGTAATAAAAGGTAAACAAAACGAGATGCTAGGTAAGAGGGTGTGGAGGTGTGGATGATTTTAAATAGTAATAAGAGAGAGTTGAAGAGTCTTCTTTCTTTAAGTGGACTCCAAGACAACAATTCTAGTGACGGTGTTACATGATCGAATTTTCTAATGTTACAAACGAAACGAACGCAGATATTGTGAACACGCTGTAGTCTGTGGGCAAGATCAGTATTTAGATTCGTGACTAGAGAATCGCAATAATCGAAGTGAGGCCTTAGCTTTAGCACTGACCGTGGCTGAGTATTTATATTAATTCAAATACTTGCAATTCTATAAATGTAATAGTATACTTACCATACAACTTTTTAAGGAACATAGATGTACCATAGCATTGCACTCGGCCGTGGTCCATAATAGCTATTCTATCTCCAAGAACATCAGCTTCTTCCATGTAATGTGTAGTGAGTAAAATAGTCCTCTCTCCTCTCATACTCTAAAGATGCAACAGAAATGAAGCAATATGCTAAACTAAACAAAAATAGTAACTTTTTCTCATAGTTCTGCTAATTTATGGACTACTGATAGGTACCAGTTGTAATTTCGGATTATTTTCCCGCCCCTCTGGGTTGTAAGGATTAGTAAAGTGCTCTTCATAACCTCTCCTACTGAAATCTCATCCTCATCTTCCCGGGTGCACAGCAGTATAGCTGTTCCATCAAAAATGCTGACCTGCCATGGCATGCATAAGCATCCCCTAAGTGGTGAAGAGGGGATATGGTCGGTGAAGATGTCTGACAATCCTTCCAGCTAGGTCAATGTTGCTGTACTACGTCCTGCTACATGCTATATTGACTTCAAGATCGCATTACTGTATGTATCGTCATTCACTATTTGGTACCATCAATCAGCTTTGACTCTAAGAGGCTAAGATTTTCCTATAAATAATCGTACATTCTTCAAGAATATCTGTTATAAATTTGAGTGCACTATTATAGTCTCAAAGATGGCTTAACTGTGAAATTTTCTCTTGTAAAAATTTCTCTCTCTCTCTCTCTCTCTCTCTCTCTCTCTCTCTATATATATATATATATATATATATATATATATATATATATATATAATGTTATGTTTTATTTAACGACGCTCGCAACTGCAGAGGTTATATCAGCGTCCCCGGATGTGCCGGAATTTTGTCCCGCAGGAGTTCTTTTACATGCCAGTAAATCTACTGACATGAGCCTGTCACATTTAAGCACACTTAAATGCCATTGACCTGGCCCGGGATCGAACCCGCAACCTTGGGCATAGAAGGCCAGCGCTATACCAACTTGCCAACCAGGTCGACTATATATATATATATATATATATATACAGAGTGTTTCAAAAATACGGGGCATAATTTCAGGTATGTATTTCCCACATGTAGACAATCAAAATAGTTCATTACAACATGTGTCCGGAAATGCTTCATTTCCCAGTTATGGCCTTCAGAACATTGAAATTCATCAGAACGTTTTTCTTTCCGCAGGTCATTGTCATTACAGAAGATGTTCAAAATGTCCATCTCCTGCTTGAATACAGACCTCACATCGATGTCTCATTGACCTGCAAACACGACCCCAAACTCCAGGAGTATTGCGTATGTCCTCAGAACATGCCACAATTCGATTCCGAAGGGATTCCAAATCAGGCACCAGAGATGAATAAACCAATGATTTTAAATGGCCCCACAAGTGGAAATCGAGAGGGTTCAGATCAGGTGAGCGTGGAGGCCAAGCAATTGGGCCACCTCTACCTATCCATCGATCAGGAAACCTTCGATCCAAGTACCGGCAAGCCGTACGACTGAAGTGTGCAGGAGCATCATCATGCAAGAAGTGAATGTGTTGGCGATTGATCAGTGGAGTGTCTTCTAAAACATGAGGTATGGTGTTTTCCAGGACGTTTCTGTACGCCTGCCCCGTAAGTCTGTTTACAAGTACATAGGGTGCAACTAATCGATCACCAATGATACTGGCCCACATGTTGAGGGAGAACCACTCCTGGTGATGAGATGGAACAGTTGCACGTGGGTTTTCATACGCCCATACATGCTGATTGTGGAAATTTGTTATGCCATCTCGTGTGAACTGTGCTTCATCTGTAAATAATACTAAGGCAGGAAAGTTCGGATTTACACCACACTGCTGCAAGAACCACTGACAGAACCTAACTCGTGCAGGGTAATCTGCTGGTGACAGGGCCTGTACACGTTTCAAATGATAAGGATACAATTGACACTCTTTCAACAGTCTCCAGACAGTCGTATGAGGAACATTGACTTGCAACGCTACCCTTCGTGTGCTGATAGAAGGAGTCATGTTCACAGCCTCCAGAATCTACTCCTGTACTTCTGGAGTTGTAGATCTTGGTTGTCCCCTTCCCAAACCAGGAGAGTTAAATTTTCCATACTTGCACAGACAGTAATGGAGGAAACTTGGTCTCTTCATATCCATGGGCCAGTTCGAAAGGAAAACAACTTAAAATTTAAAGTTTAGATAAACCGGCATTTTTTAAAGCTTCATGTTGGTATGGAAAATCCAAGGATCATTGAAATTACTCCAAATTCTGTTAATGATGTTTTATAAAGGCCTACTATAAGTTTCAAATTAGAGTGTTTTAATTGGATTTTTCATAGCAACATGGAGCTTTAAAATGCAGTTTCCTCTTCAGACCCCCAATACAAACATATAAATGAAGTTTTACTGTGTAATTTAATGTTATACAATGAGAAAGTAAATTTTTTAAAATATCTCTTCTACAATTATTGCAGATTGCCTTGCTCTCGTTGTTGTTGATAGCAACGACAGTGATTTGTTTTGTCATTGTTGCACTTTAAGAAAAATCACATCTATATTGTGTTCTGAGCTATTTAGTGATATTAATCACAAATTCTGTAGCCTTATTACTATACTTACCAATAAGAGGTCCCATATTTCTCTCCTTGCCTCTGGGTCCATTCCCGAAGTTGGTTCATCTAGCATTAAAACCTGAAATATCCATATAAGTTTTAACAGTATTCCAGCAGTAAATTCAAGAATCGACAAATGTATAGTTTCTATAACTGAAGGTGAGTATGTTGAAATAAATTTATATTACATCTTGATTATACACTTTTAACACTTAGTAGGCCTACTTGTTTACAACTGAGGGGCTTAGAACAAAAAGCAGGTAAGTGACATTATAAAAAAATGAGGTAAGTGCGTGTTGTGATAGCCCAAAAGGATGTTTCTTTGGGATAAAATCAGGTAAGAGATCACACTGTGCAGTGCTGCTATATGGGCATCATTTCACCAAACTAGTGTATAATATTCCATTGCATGTAGAACTTTAACTGCAATTTCCTCAAAACTAGGTTTCCGTCCTGCTCTTTCAATGAGAAAACGTACGAAAAGACAATTGGTGATTCGGACCACACGTAAGTCATTTATTTCGGAAACTAGTGCATTAACATTTTCGAGACAAAGGAATTAATAAAAACGTTCCCTATGAAAGATGTTTGTTTTGAAGAGCTCTATCAAATGGTACCATATTTTACCCCAACTCCCATTTGAAATTTTAAAGTAATACGCCACTGACCCTACTTCCTGATAAGCAGTGGCGTAGCGTCAATGTAAGCTAAAAAGCTTAGCTTCCCCAGTTAATAATGATTTCATAATAAACCTGCAGTTTATGGAGAAAATTATTTATCAATTTTAATAGAATTTATATTTACGCTTTAAATGTTGTGATGCGGCAGCTCAGGATGATTTGAGATGCAGCAGTAAACAAGAAGCCTGCACACACCAGCTTCCAAGCAGACTGGTTTCTTCTGTGTAATCCACCCCGCAGATTTTCCATCCCTTTCTAACTAAACTACCCTAGTTGCAAGGCTCGCAAGAAGCTAGCTTTAACATTTAAAATAAGTAGTTTCCGAGTTATCCCTTTTCGTCAGTTGTGTTCAGTTGAAGTGTTAGTGTGCATTGTGGCTGATATAATAAATAATGGCGAAATAACAGTTCCTGACACTAATTTACTTGAATTTTTTAGGACAATTGTATTATCAAGACTGACTTACGAATAAAAGTGTGATTTAAAAAACAAATGACCGACTCCTTTGCTGTCAATGAAGGACACAACCAAAAGACAGACGCATACTTACGTAATGATACTAATATTGTGATTTCTCTAAGTATGACAGGGAGTGAGCTAATGTTATACGTATAGGTGTCTATTTGTTAAGAGATATGTGTAAACCGTGAAATCATATGTTATTACGTCTCATTTCAGGTCATGCCTTATTGGTGTTACTTACGAGGTTCCAACCAATCTTCGACTGCTGACTTGAAATTGACTACTATTTAATTAAGACTGTATTTTTGTAATACGTTTTCTCATATTGCATGAGAGACAACTTTAGTTAGCTTCCCTTGCTCAAAATTTCATGCTATGCCACTGCTGATAAGGCTGAGTGATGAAATCACAAGTGAAAATTCACATGTGCTTTAGTAATAAATATTTTTGTCTCGAAAATTTTAATGCACTAGTTTCCGAAATAAATGACTGTTACGGGAGGTCTGAATCACCCTGTATACGGGTACTTTTGCTGAAAAAAAAAATCAGGAAGATAATATTTATAAATATCGGAAACAAGAATCAGTTTGCACATCTAAATTTTCCCTTCTCTCTCTCTCTCTCTTCCCAATTATTATTCATATAAATTTTATTTTGGAACTATAACAAGCTACTTAAGTCTGGGTATATTTTCAGAAAAGATAAAATGGAATTCTGAACAGTGACGAACACTTTTATAATTAATCCATGTTGAATCTTTCGTACACTCCTTTTAACACTTGAATATAAATAATTGATTAAATGGCGATCTTACTCGTGTTAATTATGTAAGCAAATTTCAGAACACACACATTATTTGACACAACTCTTCATCACACGAACGCACCCACACAAAGGTGAAGTTGAGATGGCACCGAGACACAAAAGGCTCTGAGTATGGTGTCAAGTAGCACCGAAACAGCTGTCATAATTAATACGCGTAAGATCGCCATTTAATCAATTATTTTATAATTAAATTAATATGACTTACTTTAGTGTGTCCAATTAATGCAATGCCCAATGAAAGTTTCCTTTTCATTCCTCCAGACAGAGTTGAGGACATACTATCTTGTTTATTAGCCAAATTCAATCTCTGAAGAAGTTCCAGTGCTTCTACTTCTGCTTCCTTTTTGGAACGACCTTTCAACTGTAAAAAAAAAAAAAAATCTTAATGAACTGATTATATTGCAAACTTCTTTACCGTGTTAATATTTAAGATTTACTTTGTTTGACTAGTTTCGAAGTCTTGTGTTTTATTGATTAGGTTTTCGACAATAATAATAATAATAATAATAATAATAATAATAATAATAATAATAGTAGTAGTAGTAGTAGTAGTAGTAGTAGTAGTAGTAGTAGTAATAATAATAATAATAATAATAATAATAATAGTAGTAGTAGTAGTAATAATAATAATAATAATAATAATAATAGTAGTAGTAGTAGTAGTAGTAGTAATAATAATAATAATAATAATAATAATAGTAGTAGTAGTAGTAGTAGTAGTAGTAGTAATAATAATAATAATAATAATAGTAGTAGTAGTAGTAGTAGTAGTAGTAGTAGTAATAATAATAATAATAATAATAATAATAATAATAATAATAGTAGTAGTAGTAGTAGTAGTAGTAGTAATAATAATAATAATAATAATAATAATAATAATAATAATAATAATAGTAGTAGTAGTAGTAGTAGTAGTAGTAGTAGTAGTAGTAGTAGTAATAGTTTTATTTTCCCTGGCAGAAAGGGCATCAGGCCTTCTCTTCCAATCAACCAGGATCAAAGGACATATAGGAAAATACATACCAGTATACAAGTATTAACTCAAAAAATAGTAATAAAAATGAAATAAAATAAAAAAAAGATTGAATACATATGAATATAATCACAGTGATGTATCTAAGGTCATTGTCATCAACATCGACATGCAAGTATTGGACCTCATTGGTCCGTTTACAGTCTCTAGCGATCTCTTTTCAGGAAGTCGACGACCTCTTTATGTATATGATTAGATTAAGTTAATTTGGGAAATCTAAGGTTGTTCAGTCTATCCACATGATATTTCCATTGAGTTCTATAACTATGAATGTATTGAAAAATTATTTCAACTTTCAGCTCCTGGTGAATATCTTTCTTTTCTTCGATGGTCTAAGAGTGTATATCCTGCCGTCCATCTCATGAAACGCATTTCAGCAGATGTCAATTGGCTCTCATCTATTTTACTAAGAGTTCATGCTTCACTACCATAAACTAAGACTAGAAAAACTAAAATTTTGTAGATATTAAGTCTGGTATGTCGTTCAACTTGTGATGGTTTGAATACTTGATTTATTACACCAGTCATTTTAATAATCTTTGAAATCTTTAGTGACATATCTTTCTCTTCTGGATATGATATTGTATAGTGTATCTAAGTTAACATATTAATTTAGTGAAAGAAATACTTACCATTGCGAAAAATAAGAGGTGCTCAAGGACAGTGAGATCTGTAAAAAGGAGATTGTGTTGTGGACAAAGTCTCAAACTTTCACGTACTTTGTCCAAGCTCTCATGTATGTCGTAGCCATCAATGTACACGGATCCACTGCTAGCAGAATACATACCTAAATAAAAATGGGCATAACAAGCATCAATTTCTACATGGTAAAAATGCACAACTATCCACAGCTGCCATTGACACCACTACTACTACCACCACTACTATTAAAAATACACTATAGTCGCGTCGCAGTTATTTCCGGCGTGACTCCTCCTCTTTGCTTACGCCTTAGGAATTTTTTTTTAGTCGGTTATTTAACGACGCTGTATCAACTACTAAGTTATTTAGCGTCGATGAGATTGGTGATAGCGAGATGATATTTGGCGAGATGAGGCCGAGGATTCGCCATAGATTACCTTGCATTCACATTACGGTTGGAGAAAACCTCGGAAAAAACCCAACCAGGTAATCAGCCCAAGCGGGGATCGAACCCGTGCCCGGACGCAACTTCAGATCGGCAGGCAAGCGCCTTAACCGACTGAGCCATGCCGGTGGCTCCTTAGGAAGTGAAGGCTCTATAAAGTCTAGGTAGGTAGTATCGTTCGCCATTCTTGTTCTTTCGTTGCCTAGCTACCAGACGAGGAATCTATTTGCTGCACCATTAAACATTATCATGTCGTAGCTCATATGATAATAAATCAAACGCACTGTAATTCAGCAAATAATTGAGTGGCAAATAACGTCCTTGTGTGCTTTCTGCAAACGCCAACGAAAGAGCCAAAATGGCGAGCGATTATATTAAGCATTTGTTGAACCTTAGGAAGTGCATTACGTCATCAACAGCGAATGAAAAGACGCACACTTTTAAATGTAGCCGACCTGCAACGTGATTGGCTGCCGGAAATAGGAGCGACAGTTTTTATCTCGAAAAGGAAGCAAAAACGAGCAAAATTTTATTAAACTTTTGTGTTTGAAATAGCTCAAAGAATAACCCCTTGAAATTAACGGCATTACTTACGGTTCACCCTGTATATATATAAAGTGTTATCACATATGTCGCTAGTGCTAAGAAGTGTATACCATTTAGTTCGTTAGAGAGTGCACAACAGGTGGTGGGCCTACATAGCACTCGTGATGATGATGATGATGATGATGATGATGATGATGATGGAGAATTGCTTGGATATCACAGAGTAACCGAGTACCTGGAAAACAGGAGCGTATTTTGCGGGCTACCAGGACTACCGGTGGTAGCCCAAGGAAATTACAAAAGAAAAAGTTTATAATATAACATAATGTAATAATTTTGTATTATTAGTTTTACCATAGTAATTAAAATTAAAGTAACTGTTAGATATATTTTGTGTAATAATAGGGTCAGCGGTAGCCCAAACCCTTTAACCAGTATACGCCACTGCTGGAAAAAAACCCCTGTGTTGCTTGGACCAAGGGCTTGCCCAATATATATAATTTGAACTGGTAATGGAAATTACGGGAAAACGGCTGAACGGATATTAATAAATGACCCCTCATTTTGAAGCCTGGGACCCAAAGTTTTTCAGAAAATAGTAGTTTTCAGTGAAATGTCAATTTTTCAACATAATTTTCCTATTTTCTAAAATTCATCTGTCGTCACTAACTAATTGCATTTCAGAATAAAACAAAACACATATACTACAGTAAACAATATTACACGAAGGCCATGATCTGCAAGAATGCTGACATATTTAGAGCTCAAATTAAATTCGTTATTAAAAACTTACTAAAGACTTACTAAAAATAATTTACAGATCTGATTCTGTGGTGTGTAATTTTCTAAGTACAGCTGTGTACAGGTATTGGATATTAAAAATTACAAAACTTGAGGTGATTTGATGACATTATTACCATTAGAAATAAAATATTATTATAGTTAATGCCATGATGTGACTATTTTTCATTAATTATACATATTAATGCTATATTGATGATATGAAAGTGAAACGTTTTGGGGTTACATAAATAGATGTAGAGAATATCTTAAATTAGATTTTGATTTCTATAATTTACTGAGTGGCGGCTATATAGTATATGTTACTGAAAACTATGAAACTTACATTATTAAAAATCTAATATTTTTATAGTTATTAATCGAGTGGGGTTGGGTCATTTTCATATATTTAATATCGGTGTGATATAGATATTTACATGCGTCATTCTCTTCAGTGTTGGCTCGTGAGAGCGCAAAAATTACAGTTCCTAAGGAAAGACCAAAAAGTATTACTTACTGATAAAATAAGAGGCCTACAAGATTTTGTATTCTCCCGATCATTTCAGCAAGATCTCTTAGCAGGATAAAATGATTTTACCCTCTACATTTCAAGGTAGTTTACGAAACATGCAGCAGCTATACCAAGATGCTATGTCTATTGTTCGAAAGCATAGCAAACCTGACTTTTTTTTTAACTCTCACCTACAATCCGCAATGACCTGAAATAGCTACAGTATTGCTTTACTCTCACATGAAAAACCGACTGATCGTCCTGACATCATTACTTGCGTTTTCACGTTCAAACTAAAAAAACTGAAGGTGTATAGGTTCAAGAAAAAGTATTTCGCATAAAAAAACATTAAGAGGGAATATGTTTCATTATTATGGAAGCAAATAACTTTCAGGATGTCTGGTATTCTTCATTGAAAATAAATCTGAAAAATGTTTATTTGAACGTCTAATGAACTTAGTTTGCAACATTTGCTGCACAAGCCACTAGTAAATTATAAATTCAGGGTAGAGTGAGATTTGAACCCTAGCTCCCTGGCTTACAAGCCCAATGCGCTAGCATTGAGTCACCGTGGTGATACTGGAAAGATACATGATGCACAGTATTTATAATCCATATAATAAAAATACAGTAACACACTGAAAAAGACATAAAATGATACCTATAGTTTCTTCTGTTAAATGAAACACTTAAAACTACAGGAAAAAACAGTACCAGTAATCTACTAGCCACTGAAAAACCATTTCTCCTTCCTTACCTGTCAGAATTGACATAGTTGTGGTCTTCCCAGCTCCATTGTGTCCAAGCAGTGCCGTTATTTCACCACGGTATATGTCTAATGTAACACCATCCACAGCCACCTTCTTATTCAACCCACCAAGAGATTGGAAAATTTTACGTAGGTTCTGTATTTTAATTCCAACATGTAAATTACTATGAGGTTGTTCAAATGTTTTCCTGACTTCTGTATGGTCATCTGTCGAAACTGTTGCTGCACTGACTTTTCTGCTGCACCAATAGGAAGGCTAGAAAGGAATAATTTGCTATTGTGAAAATGTAGCTTATTTCTTATTTGATCATTATATTTAATGTAAAAAAATATAAACATGCGTACAAATAATAATAATAATAATAATTTATTTATTTATTTATTTAGAATATTAACGTGCAAAAACAACACCACAAGGCCAATTACAGTTTTGCACGATACAAAACAGAACAAAACAACAAATGATGATGAGAATGAATGATAGAAAATGGCAATGAGATGAAATACAAACAATATAATGGTCTACATCAATCATTGAACAAATAATAATTATAAAATTATAAAATTAGTACAATGAGATAATTGAAATAATGGAATAGTCTACATTAATCAATTGATCAAATGCAAGAAATAAAATGGACAAATAATTATTAAAATAAGATCAGTGAGTTAAAAACTCAAAGATATACTACACATTAAATGGATCCAAGTTGAATCCATGCAAATTAGCATATTTAATGCATCTGCAGACCGGAGAGAGAGATTTAGAATTCTTATTATAAAACAATTTATGAAATAAATAATAATAATAATAATAATAATAATAATAATAATAATAATAATAATAATAATAATAATAATAATAGTAATAGTAATAGTAATAATAATAATAATAATAATAATAATAATAATAATAATAATAATAATAATAATAATAGTAGTAGTAATAATAATAATAATAGTAATATTTATTTATTTATTCTGGCGAAGTTAAGGCCATCAGGCCTTCTCTTCCACTTAGCCAGAAACAAAAGAAGCTGACAGAATTTTACAGACTAATATTTAAAGAACACTAATAAAAAATTTACATAGTCATACAAGCACAAGTCGAGTAAAATAATGCAAACATCTATACTAATAATAAATCTGTAGCCGAAATTTTTCTGGTAATTTTTTATTTTCCAAAAATAATTGGTCCTAACATATATAATTAACCGCCCTGAAATCGAAAATCGCTTTTTTGAAATTTTTGTTTGTAGGTCTGTCTGTCTGTCTGGATGTTTGTTACCTTTTCACGCGATAATGTCTGAACCGATTTATATGAAAATTGGAATATAAATAAAGTTCGTTGTAACTTAGAATTTAGGCCATATATGACATTCAAAATATTTTATTTAAAAGGGGAGTTATAAGGGGGTTTGAATTAAATAAATCGAAATATCTCCCTTATTATTAATTTTCATGAAAAATGTTACATAACAAAAGTGTCTTTAAAAATAATTTCCGATAAGTTTTATTCTATGCAAAATTTTGATAGGACTAATATTGAATGAGATAAATGAGTTCCAGAATTACAATAACAACGCCATCTAAGGCGGTGTAAAGAAATAAAAAACAAATGACTTCGTCTATAAGGGGCCTTGGACAACAACAATCGAAAGCTATGAAACATAGCCTACAGAGAATGTTTCTGTGTTTGTATGAAGTAATATTGGAAGCTAAATTAACCGATTTGTATAATTAATTATTATTTCACCATTGGAAAGTGTAGTTTCTCTAGATGGACATAATGCCATAATGTTATTACAGTAACTTCTGAGTGAATCGAGGTCAGGTAAGATTAAACTAGATTCTTATGCACAGAAAACTTAATAGGCTATTCTGTACATTCGTTTCCTGTATTTCCTAAAATAATTTTTATGACCAAATGAGTGGTCTCTGGATCAAAATGATCGCATTTTAATTTTTTTAATACAATTTAAATTAAGTAACATATCAAACGATTTATCCTTCTATCAAACACGAATGTTCCCTGGATCAAATGTCCTATTTTAATTATGTAATTACTTTATATTTATTTCTAACGGGTGCAGCGGAGTGCACGGGTACTAGTACTAAATAATAATTACAATATAATATAAGGCTAGGAGTTAGATTCAATGAGTATGCAAGCAGTGAACCATTATTATAAATTACAAGAATAACAATACGCATTAAAAAAAGCACACACACACACATACATTTAGAGTTTTGTGGAAATATGTTTTCACTATCCCCAATGAAAAACATAATTCTGATATCTCTCTACATACAGAGCGGAAGTGAAATAACCTTGCAGATTGAAAGAGACGATAGGGTACACGTAAATGAATAGAAAACCTGTATTACATTTGTGATTAAATGCACGGTTAATGAGAAAATTTAGTTTGAAGTTTCAGCAGTCTGGCAACATCGTCGCTAATACAGTCTACTCGTGATACAGATGTAAGAGGTCAACGAACTCAGTGTGTCTAGTTAGGTAAGCTGCTCTCTGCCGAGATGTTGCCACTTGCTCGCATCGTGCAATGGCTTGAATTTAGAGGTTTCTGAAATTAAATTTACACGAAAATCGTCCATACTATTGAAATATGTCAGGAGGATAAATTATTCTTTATTAGATTTCCTATCGATGTGGACAAAAATCACGATCCTACTCGCAATAGTTACCAAATAGAGATTGTTAAACATTTGGGAAAAAAAAATTTTTCTAAAAAAAATTATGAACTTTCCACCAATATGATATTATAGGTCTTTGTTAGCTATTCACTCTGAAAATATGCAAGGCTATTTCACTTTCACCCTGTATAACTAATGTCTATAGCATTTGATATTCTTTCAAAAATTAATTTTTACACATCTTTCTTATAAAGTTGTTGTTGTTGTTTTCTAATGCCAGGCATTTGACAATAAAGTCATTTGACCTCTTGCACTCCAATATTTTTCAAAGATATTATCATGACCAGCCACTGAAGCACAGATTTTGAGCTGTTCCGAATCCATTTCTTGGTTTGAGTTGCACAATGGACAGTTAGGGGACTGAAATATTCCAATTCTATGCAGGTGTTTGGCCAAACAATCATGGCCTGTTGCCAATCTAAATGCAGCTACAGACGATTTTCGTGGTAAATCGGGAAATTAACTGTGGATTTTGATGCAGAGAGTTCCATTTTTTCCCTTGGGATTGAGTTATCAAATTTTGTTTGTTGAAGTCTAAGTATGTAGATTTAATAAATCTTTTCACAGAGTAATACGTAGATTTAGTAACAGGTCTGTAAGTAGCAGTGCTGCCCTTCTTTGCTAAAGCATCCGCATTCTCGTTTCCCAGGATTCCACAATGGGATGGTATCCATTGGAATACAATTCTTTTATTGAGTGATGTTAATTGAGAGAGCATTTTAGTTATTTCTGCTGTTTGAGATGAAGGTGTGTGTTTAGAGACTATTGATAGAATAGCTGCTTTCTTATAAAGTAATTCGATTAAAAGAGGAATTAAGTGTAACCATGTCTGCATACATACACATAAAATAAGAAAATTAAATTTAAAACCTTATAAATTTACGATACAGATTCTATTAATAGGCAGTGAAATAACATGCATAAAATCACAGCCTCTTACATCACATATTCATTTATGAGGTCTTGCCACCCTCATTGAATATTATCACGACTACTATGAAGTAGTCAATGCGTATTATCACCTTTAATTCGAGAAAAATTCGTTCCGGCACTGGGAATCGAACCCGGGACTTCTCAGCTGTGCACGCTGCACATAGATAATACTGCCATCTAATGGTGATAGCTTCAGGTGCCTCATTGAAAAATGTAGGTCATTACTTCAATTTGTAACAAACTAAAGACTTTATAAACCTTGCCTGTATAGTGTGTAGTATAAGTTCTGTAAATAAGTCAAGCTATAATTCATTCTGAAACAAACATTCTTTTGAGACACGTTTCATTTTTTACTCAATTTCTTGTGCTATAAAAATTAAGTAGAAATTATTTTTGTAAACAACTATTCTGTGTGATCTCGTATTCTTATTCAGTTAATATTTCCTCCAAGGATAAAATGAATCAATGATACTGAGTGCGAACACACCTAGTATGTAAGGTGGACAATATGTCAAAATACTATTTTTTGGTGTCGAAGATACTGATAACATGTACATCTTGTAACAGACTTTTTGCGAGATCGTGCGTATTTGCTTGGTTTCCACACAAAAACAATCGGCAGAAAGTCTAAAATTCCACATTCAGTATTCCCAACCTAACACACATAACAATTTCCCTCTTCTTACCGCTTAAGTGACATATTGATTTTACTGCTTTAGGCTTTTAACATATTATTTTTAGAGACGTTCAATATAGTAATAATTATAAATTGGAAACTTACCACTGCAATTTCACCTAAATTGCACTGTTAATTATTGTTTTTAAATATTTGCAAAAATTAAGTAAACTCTACAACTCCACTAAAGTTACTGCATTTGTGATGCAAGTAACATTAAGGAAGCCGTGAAAAAATCAACAAGATTCCAGACTCATCATAGACTGGGGGAAAAAAAAGACAGACGTATATCACGGCCTACTGGAGTATAGTAAACACAGAAAACATTTTAAAGCAACAATGTTGAAGATAGATATTTTTGTTTTGCAAATTTGCCGTCATTGAACAGAAACCAAGATGGAGATTTCATTGCAACTAATTAGAAATTCCTCTTTCAGGTATGTAATAAACGATCTTCGCACAAAATAATGTACGATACACGAGCGGTATGTTTTCTTTCAATTCTCGGAAATTAAAAACGCTCAACTACGTTTCGCTTTTTCAAATATTTCCTCGAACATGAAAACTTCAACATACCGCTATTGTAACACATATTACTATTTAAGCATTACAATAACTTACTCCTACATTTCGCATGTAATAATATAGTATAGAGAGGAATAAATAAATAAACAAATAAATTAACAAGTAAACAAATAAGAAAATAAATAAGTAAATAAATAAATAAAAATAATAAATGAGTAAATAAATAAATAAATGAACAAACAAACAAATGAACAAACAAACAAGGAAGAAAAGAAACAAACACACAAATAAAGAAACAAACAAATAAAGAAACAAACAAACAAACAAAAATAAATACGTAAATTAGTAACTAAGTAAGTGAATGAACGAATAAATGAATAAATAAATAAATGAATGAATGAATGAATGAATGAATGAATGAATAAATAATTAAATTAATTAATTAATAAATGCATAAATAAATAAATAAATAAATGAATGAATGAATGAATAAATAAATAAATGAATCAATGAATAAATGAATCAATGAGTGAGTGAGTGAGTGCGTGAGTGAGTGAATGAATGAATGAATGAATGAATGAATGAATGAATGAATGAATGAATGAATGAATGAATGAATGAATGAATAAATAAATAAATAAAAGAAGATAAAAACAAGAAAGGGTGGGCAATAGGCTCCCAGAAGGCCAAAAGTTAAAATAGGTTGAATGACAAGGTAATGCAGATATTCTTACAGGTTCACATAACTTATTAGTTCCAATCACTTACATCTAATATTCTTTTCGTGGGGGAATACATGTACAAGAAACTGAATATTTGTAATTATCATGTTATTAACTTTCATCACTATAAAATATAACGGCATTAATAAAATAAGGTAAATAATTCGTACCATGACAAAGAAGTACCAAGGCTTGGCTAGCCCATATTTGCCAGGCATAACCGAATCAATATACCATGTCAAAATACTGTATACGACAATGTCCACAAAGAACATGATCCATATATATATCATGCCGATGTCATCTTCGGTACCAGTCGGTGATTTCAAAATATTACCCCAGCTGAGACCATAGCCTATAACAAACAAAACACCGTTGACAAAATAATGTAGTCTATTCTAATTATATCATTATTTGTTTATTTTTTACAAAAAGGCAATTATTAATGGAATCTAACGAGAAAGACAGATTTATGTAGTTTGGATATTTAAATGACCGCCAGAATCCCCTAAGTTAAGTGCTGTATGTATGACGCTTACCCAGGTATACAGATCACCAAACTTTTTTCTACATGATAAAGAATGTGGTAAGTTTAAATCGATTATTAATAGAAACAGAATTTCAGAAGAAACTAAATATGGAATATTAGTGACATCTAATCTACATTAATTAAGAAAAAAACTCCATTGTTTCTTCTACTGTAATCTAATCCTGCTTAAAGTAGATAACATACATCTTTCTGCATGAAGGTTCAGACTTACACTACAACACGGCATAAATGGGTGTATGAAATAAATGTAGTTTCATAGTTAATATTACTCCTTTATTACTATTCTATGAAAATGTCAGCTTTCAATGTACTTCAGAAAGATCATGATACATATGACAAAGGAGCGGATTCCTATGTAATTAAATATTATTTTTGCGTGTGATAAAACACAATTAACAAAGTTAAAAATTTCGAACATGAAGTTTCAAGTTTAAAAACCGAATTTTATTTCACATAAAAACACATATTTTCACAAAAAAATTATGTAAATACATATTTTCAGGATATCTGTTATAAACACATAAATCTTGGAGATTTTTACTTAGATCATTTTTTACAAGAACTTTTAAATATTTTAAAACTAAATCAATTATATCACTCAGAAGTACATTATTTTTTTAAGAATTCTTGGTTGCTTCGTGTTTCTAAGCGCTGTGTGGTGTATCCGTGATACATTTTTGTAATAGTATCGCCCCAAGTTCTGAGAACTGCTAGGCAGCATATCAATGCTATTATTAGAGAATAAATTAACATGGACAAGGAGGAGAGATCTTGCAACACATAATTAGGAATGTTTATTGTTGCTGAAGATGATTTCATTCCACGCTTTGTTTGTGAAACACAACAGATAAGAGCTCGGGTATGAACATTATTTAATTTAAACAAATCTCTCACCTCTCGCTCATGTCTATCAAGTAAGGCAATATATTTTGTCGTGATTCCCTGTTATCGGGCTTCGTCAATCAGTATCCTTCAAGATATACTGAAAGATGGTTGTTTAAAAAACGATTTGGCTTTCCTATTAGCAAATTGAAGCTTTTTGTGTGACACCATAAAAAAACTCGAAACATCCAAAAACCTGTTGTCTGAAACAGGGAGGTGCGTGCCGTGGAAATTACCAGGTTCAGAAGTACAAGTACTAAGGGACAAATTCCAGAATGTGTTTGGGAAAAACAGTGAATATAAAAAAAATGTGTAAAGTCGCTTAAGTATTGGAGGGTGTACCTTTAGGTGAAATTGACAGTGTTTGTTTTTGTAAATTTCCTCTCTTTAAATATGCACGTCTGACGTCCTGTGATGTGGAAAGATCGTTTTCACAGTATAAGTCGTTATTGAGAGATAATCGGCATGCATTTGTGATGGAGAATTTGGAGATGACCTTTGTTGTTCACTGCAATTCTCGGCCAACTACTAGCACTCAAGTGTGGTTGGTGAGTACCTAGTAACATTTTTTTTTTCAAGCTAAGTACGGTATTTTTGTCATATTTAAAAAAAAAAGTATTTTTTTATTTTTAGCAAATATTTTCGTACTTTTTAGCACATAAAAAATAAATATATTTAAATTTTTTAGCACATAAAAATCCGCTCCCTACATATGACAAACTTTTCAATCACATCAGAATCAAATTACTGATAGCTATCTGAAATGACTTGGTGCACTACAGCATGCTATTGAAAGTATTTGTCTCCAAATTCTAAGGACTCTACTATGCTCATATTAAATACTCATTTGTATTTTACATATTGATATTGTATTAGAATTTTATTACAACTTTCTTACAAATAGTTTTCAAGGAACCCCCAGGTTCATTGCCACCTTCACATAAGCCCACCATCGGTGCCTATCCTGTGCAAGAATAATCCACTCTCTATCATCATATCCCACCTCCCTCAAATCCATTTTAATATTACCCTCCCATCTACGTCTCGGCCTCCCCAAAGGTCTATTTCCCTCCGGTCTCCCAACTAACACTCTATATGCATTCCTGGATTCACCCATACGTGCTACATGCCCTGCCCATCTCTAACGTCTGGATTTAATGTTCCTAATTATGTCAGGTGAAGAATACTATGCATGCAGTTCTGCGTTGTGTAACTTTCTCCATTCTCCTGTAACTTCATCCCTTTTAGCCCCAAATATTTTCCTAAGAACCTTATTCTCAAACACCCTTAACCTCTGTTCCTCTCTCAAAGTGAGAGTCCAAGTTCCAATTTTATTACAGTTTTTATAGTTAGTATCAATAATGTTAATTTCCAAATTAGTACCAGTAGGAGTTTTCATGTTAATTAGTTAAATTCATCATCATCATCATCATCATCATCATCATCATCATCCTTGCATTATTGGGCCTAGTGGCCCATTATGGTCTCTTGCCAACGCTTGAACGGTCTGCCCAAGGATCTCTTGCCCACAGGACGGTAATTTAAAATTTGGCGTGGAATTCTAGAACGAGGCATTCTGATGACATGTTATCTCCAGTTTTGTCTGTATTTCTGTAGGTATTCCGTAATCGGTTCAATCTGCAGTTCTTTTTATAATGCCAAAATTTCTAATGTGATCCATTCTCGTGTATCCCGCTGTATGACGCATAAATCTCATTTCTGCCGCCGTTAATCTTTGTGAATCAATATTACGAATCGTCCAAGCTTCACTACCAAAACAGAGTATAGGTCTGGCCGATGTTTTATAAATTCTGGTGCGTGTGTGTTTTTGTACTAAGGTTGGTTTGAATATCTGATTAATTATCCCCATTGCTCTGTTGAATTTAATAATTTTCTCATTCAAATCCTTTTCTTCTTCATATGAAATTTGGTAACCGAGATAACTAAAATTTTTGACTTGTTCGATGATCTTATTATTGATGCATATTTTGCTACGGGCTGGTTCCTTTCCTAAAAAAGCCATCACTTTAGATTTGTCAGTTGAAATTTCCATAGTGAAACTTTCTGCCATTTGATTAAAGTTGTAAACCAAACGTTGTAAATTATCTTCTGAAGTTGCCATAAGCACAATATCATCAGCAAATAATAAAGTATCTATTTGGGACAAACGACTTATCGGTATACTTCCATGTGGTTTCAATCTCCATTCCTTAATAATGTGATTCATGTATATTATAAATAATAGAGGAGATAAACTACAACCCTGTCTCACTCCTTGATTTATTCGTTTCCATTCTGAATATTTGTTTTCAATCCTAACCTGTATATGATTATTATTATAAATATTGTAAATAGCTGTTATTAATTGATTTGGAATATCATCATGTGCTAAAATATTCAATAATTTGTTTCTATCTACTCTGTCGAAGGCTTTCTTCATATCAATAAATGCCAGGTGGGTTTCAATATTAAATTATCTATGATTTTCGATCAAAAGCTTCAATGTAAAATATCCATCTGTACATGATCTACCTTTTCGGAATCCATTTTGTCCTTCATCTAGTGTAGTGTCATAAAATTGGTTTAATTTAATTTTTAGTGATTTGGTATAAATTTTGTAGCCAGAATTGAGAAGGCTTATTCCTCTAAAGTTATCACTAGACTTCGTTGAATTGCCACACGCAGCATGCAATCAGGTTGCCGATGTACGGTAGTATAGAGGAGGTGAGCGACTGCCCAGTCTCGTAGTATAAGCAGTTCATGTTAAGAGTTGTGACCGGTCCAAATAGATAGAGCATCTACAGCTAATGTATACCTATGTAAGCACATGTTTTTGCATTACTGTGGTTGGAATAGTCAAAGCTTAACATCTGTTCAGTGCAGACAAGAATTCAATCAAACGTACTACAATGAGAGTGTTGCTGTTCAATATAATTGCCCCTGGAATACCCTTACCCCCACAGCCAGTCTCGACCTGTTGGGGAAAGTGGTTGGATGCTGTTCATTATTATTATTATTATTATTATTATTATTATTATTATTATTATTATTATCATGCAGAACATTACGGCAAAATAATGGAGGTAATTGAGGCATTGAATAACAAAGACAGTTCCTCTGTTGCCTTATGAACAGCTATTGGAAGATATTCTGTTCATTGATTCTAATTTTAAAATCGTGTCCAAAAGCATCATCCTATTAGAATCGTCTAAACTACAACTCTCAGAAGCCCTAAATATAGTGGATAAAGTATCACCAACTGTTATCCAAAATAACAATTCATTAATTTCAGAAAAAGTGAAATGTAAGTTGAGAAACATTATTGCTAAAAATTCTGTCTATTCACAACTTCGTATTATAAATGATGTACTATCAGATCACGACAAGACATCTGAAGTTGATGTACTAAAAAGTAGTGACTTTCCGTTCTTCAAATATGTATGTATTACATCGTGTGATGTTGAAATTACATTTTCCCAAAATAAAAACTGCAGATGCTCAAAATGTACGTAACTCTTCACTGCAATGCACATATTCAAGGATGATGTGAGTATATTACATTAAACTTTAAGAGTTAATATATCTCACTACAAAATAATTGTGTATTTTACATGTTTAGACATTTCCTACTTCAATGATCATTCATTATATTTCTTGAATGCAGGATACAGGTTTTATTGTAACCGCAGCATACTGCTCAGTGTTTACATTAGAGGCATAATCCATCCGTTGCACGTCTTCTTCTCATACAATCTATACCGCGTGCACAGTAAACCTTGCGATTCTCGTGGCAATTCCACGAAGTCTAGTTATCACAGTTGCTTATAACACCTTTTTTGTGTACCGGAATTACTATTGCTCTTTGCCAACTTTAAATTAAATTAAATTCTTATATTGTATTGTAATCTGGAGTAGAATTGAATTATTTATTATAATTATACTAAAATTCCGTATAGGTCAGTTTCTATCTGATCCTTTTCCAATTCACTGCGGGCTAAAGCAGGGAGATGCACTATCACCTTTACTTTTTAACTTCGCTTTAGAATATGCCATTAGGAAAGTTCAGGATAACAGGCAGGGTTTGGAATTGAACGGGCTACATCAGCTTCTTGTCTATGCAGATGACGTGAATATGTTAGGAGAAAATACACAAACGGTTAGGGAAAACACGGAAATTTTACTTGAAGCAAGTAAAGCGATCGGTTTGGAAGTAAATCCCGAAAAGACAAAGTATATGATTATGTCTCGTGACGGGAATATTGTACGAAATGGAAATATAAATATTGGAGATTTATCCTTCGAAGAGGTGGAAAAATTCAAATATCTTGGAGCAACAATAACAAATATAAATGACACTCGGGAGGAAATTAAACGCAGAATAAATATGGGAAATGCCTGTTATTATTCGGTTGAGAAGCTCTTATCATCCAGTCTGCTGTCCAAAAATCTGAAAGTTAGAATTTATAAAACAGTTATATTACCGGTTCTTCTATATGGCTGTGAAACTTGGACTCTCACTCTGAGAGAGGAACATAGGTTAAGGGTGTTTGAGAATAAGGTGCTTAGGAAAATATTTGGGTCTAAGCGGGATGAAGTTACAGGAGAATGGAGAAAGTTACACAACACAGAACTGCACGCATTGTATTCTTCACCTGACATAATTAGGAACATAAAATCGAGACGTTTGAGATGGGCAGGGCATGTAGCACGTATGGGCGAATCCAGAAATGCATATAGAGTGTTAGTTGGGAGACCGGAGGGAAAAAGACCTTTAGGGAGGCCGAGACGTAGATGGGAGGATAATATTAAAATGGATTTGAGGGAGGTGGGGTATGATGATAGAGACTGGCTTAATCTTGCACAGGATAGGGACCGATGGCGGGCTTATGTGAGGGCGGCAATGAACCTTCGGGTTCCTTAAAAGCCATTTGTAAGTAAGTAAGTAATTATACTAAAATAGACAATTAACTACTTACCTTGATTTTCCCATTTTAGAATAATCTGAAAAGCCCAACTGATTGCTGTGTTGGGCAAAATGGCTGTCAACATCTTAATACCAAAAGAAATGTCAGTTTCACTCACAACAAGGAATGATGTAGCGAAGTATGATACAAGCCACAACAATACACCCACAGACATGGCCAAGGTTGCTAGAATCACACAATATTCACAGAATTAAAGGAGCGAAAACGATACGCAAAATCTAATTAATTGTTATTATATCTTATAGCAACAAGTCTGCAAATAAATGTGTAACAATTCGCAACTCTTTTGTAGTGTAACTACAAATAATTTCAATCACATTTTTTTTTAACAAATTCAGTTCTATTAAGTGATGAACAATAACAGTGTCAGCAAGAAAGAAACTACCGGTATATGATCGTCTGAAAATCACTTGTTAAGGGCCACATTATAGGCATACAGTACTGCTTGTGAAATGAACGAACCAGAAGTGGCATATTCTTGCCATCAGTCAACACTCTGTTGCACCATAGTGGGTACTAGGGATTAAAGATTTTTACATTGTAAATAATTGATTAAATGGCGATCTCACTCGTGTTAATTGTGTAAGCATGTGTGGTTTACAGCTGTTTCGGTGCTTCTTCACACCATCCTCAGAGCCTACTAGATCTCGGCGTCATCTCGAACTTCGCTGCCTGTTTTGTGGATGCATTCGATTGTTGAAAAGTGTTGAAATGTGGTGTCAAATAGTGTGTGTGTAATATCTTTGAAAAATATTGGAGTGCAAGAGGTCAAATGACTTTATTGTCAAATGCCTGGCATTAGAAAACAACAACAACATAGTGTGTGTGTGTTCTGAAATTGATCTGTGTGTTGAGAATTTGATCAGAGTGTGTTTTAGTGTGTCTGTATATTTCATATTGTTCTAGTGTGTTGAGTTTCTGGTTGCACAATTAACACGAGTAAGATCGTCATTTAATCAATTATTTATATTCAAATGTTAAAAGTAGTGTACGAAAGATTCAACATGGATTTTACATTGTTTTAAAGGGCATAAAACTTGAAAAAATAAAAATGCTCATATCTTCCACAATTTTAATCATATCTGGCTAAAACTTGGAACTTTGAAATGACCTGAGTATTTAATGTGAATTGATTAAGATTTTTGGTTGATTATTTGCAAAGATATTAGAGTAGGTATTTATTTTTTAGTATGCTATGGTTTTCAGGTGTCGATATCTGGTCACAGAATTGTAATATTCATGCATAAAAACGGCCTGCTTTAGTACTTAAACTTTTATCTGCAGTAACTTATTGGTAAACATTTTTTATTGATTTTTTAAGTCTTTGGTTGATTCAGTTTTTGTTTTTAAATCATCCGAAGACTTAAAAAAAATACAAAAAATCAATCAAAATATTTAATAATAATAGTATGAGTGCGCACGAAAGTGCATTGGATTTAAATTATTACGGTTCTTTACTCTATTCTGTCACTGTTTTGGTTCTCTTTTTGCAATGCTGTAACCTAATCAAAATATTTACCAATAAGTTACTGGAGTTAAAAATCTAAGTACTAATGGAAAATGTATATAATTTAATAAGTAGTAACAGTGCTAAAGATTAAACAGGCGATGAACTGATAGCTGGTATACAAAGTGACATAAGACTTGCGTGGTCTGACAAGGTTTTGCTACACTGCCTCCATGGCTAAATTGTAAATTTATCACTAGTAAATGATACGTTTCATGAGAAATTCTAGCGAATTGTTATGATCCCTCCACTCGCTACAAAATGACATCCTGGTCTGTTAGACAGCTATTTAATGCAAAATATTTAATAACTGTTTTTGCCAGTTCCAGGCCCGGATGAGAAAGAGGATTAACAACCACCTAAAAAAAGTCCCAGGTACAGCTGACTCCAGCTCATTGTACCTTGTGACAGCAAAGATTTCATGGCGGGAACAGTGTGCTAGGAGATCTACAGAAGGGCGTGACTACTATCATAGAATAAAACTCACTATTAAACCTCTTTCATTTATTCCAATACTTTTGGCAATGTGCTCCATTTGATTGACAGATTCTTTCCGATATCTCCGAAAGTATGTATTGTGGAATTTTGCTTCCTATACTTAAATGAATCAATATAATATACTCCAGAGGTCTCCAAAAAGCATATCGTGCTCTTGATGCTGCCCGCAGAACACAGTGTGCTGTAGGACTAGAGAAGGGGAAGAGACACGTATCTCAACAGATGGGAGCGGTCAGTGTGGGATCGCTGCAACAGTCTGCTTAGGTTTACAAATAGTAACATCAAAAGAATAAGAAATATCATACGTTTGTATATTATTTTGACATACTATGAAGCTGGAGCCCCTTCTGCTGCTATTGACACAAGCCATTGCAAATTCAACCTCTTCTGTTCTATGGTGCCTTTCAGTGCCTGGAAAAGATCTTCTCCAGTTATATTTTGTAATTACATCTAGAAGACATTCAGACACAGTAAAACGTTCATTAACTCCTCGAATGAAAATGACTAGGTGAGCTTCGTCATTTCTATCTATGCTTTCGTCCAATGCAAGTGAGTAAGCTACAAACTGGTTAATTGTGGTTTCGACTTCAGATTCAATTACATTTACAATCTTGAAATTCCTTCTCTGAACTGTAATTGGAAACAATTTAATTTTCTTAAACTTTGACTTTGTTCTGGACACAGTATTTTAGTAGCGTTCTGTAAGCACGATTTTACAAATGATGCTTCTGTAAAGGGCTTCATTGATTTTCCAATATTCCAAGCTAGAGCATAGCTAGCAAGAAGCTTTTTTTTTTTTTGTTTAAGACTGAGAACACGTGTATGATTTGTGTTTGTATTTTCTTGTTTTATATTTATAAAAATATTTGTAGGCCTAAGCATTTCACCTAAAATTAAACAAAAAACTATAAGTATGTCATGCGGAACTGAGTGCAAACGTATTGTAATATACTGATTATTATGTATGACCAACAGTTATAGGCTACAGATAGCCCCAAAATAAATTATTTTCACATGTCCAACATGCTTGTAATTGTATGATATTCTTTGTGAAGAGTCGAGTATTGTCGTCGCATGTTGAATTTTAACACACCCTTAAGAATTTTCGAACAAATTAAGCATTTCACATTCTCCCCACTAACACAAAAAATTTCTCTTCCCTTTCATCCTTGAATGTACTACGTCCATGATTAAGAGACATTGTGAAACGGTGGAAAACTCCGACCAACAGAATGAAAATGGCAGTCCGCCACTGCTCTTCGTTAGCGCATAAACACTGAGTACAGTACAGGTGGGGATGGGTGGGGTGGAGCGCGCTCATTACGTACTGGCTTCGGTTCCAATCAGGGGCTTACTCGCGAGTACGGTTTTGGATACGTCTGATATACTCTATCCTACAGTGCTGTTATTGGACGGCATTTTTCGTACACCTTGTATATATAATAAGACACAGTTGAATTTACATTACATTTGTTAGTAATTAAATGTGAGATACAGGTATATATACTCACGCCTAGAGAAGAAGGAACTAATGGTGAATAAGAAAGTCACTCCTCCTGCTGTGTAGAAAATGAGGGTGAGCCACACAAGGAAAAAGTCAGAATTCGGAAATACTGCGATATTTCCAAATGCCACTTTAAGGAAAATTGTGATTAAAGTGACAGTTATTATGTTCACAATCATAGCATTCACCATCCATCCCAGCCACAGCATCCAATTCTTCAAACCCATCATCTTCATTAATTCCTGTTAAATAACAATTCCAGTCAATTGATAATGTTCAGACGTGGTGTAATGCAAGCAATATGTTTTAAATAAGATGCACATTAATTATTTTCTAAGTGTTACTCCACCAACTATGTATAAATAATCAATTCAAAAGGGAAATTCGATATATAAGCTTTCTAAACCAAAGATGAACCTAACCTTTATGTCATCTAATAAGTCACAAGTCACAAAAGAGACTTTAGTAATTGACTCACAATGGAAGAAACATTTTAGACATTGAAGATTCGACACCAAAGCTGTGACTGTATTGCATACAACTACCCTAACACACCTCGAAACTGAAAATATTTTGATGCAGTAACTGACCAAATTATAGAATAGTTATCACAATTTGAGGGCATGGTTTATTTCTTAGAAGTAAACAGTCCGAAATAATCAACTTTTTTTTAATAATTACAGGTTCTTAAATAATGAAGATCACACTAGAAGAAAAAAAGGAAGTCAATTTCGTAAAATTTTCTTGACTGCAGTTTGAAAAGTGACATATCAACCAGCTTTGGCCCTAAGCAGCTAAAATGTCCTACAAATAATCTTACATTCTTTAAGAATGAAAGCCTATGTTACAAATCTGAGTTGTACTATAGACTCAAAGATGGTTTAAATTTCTCTTGTGAAAAATTTACTACATTTGCTTAATTCTTTCTTCCCATGTAGTCTCCAAATGCTACCATATTTCTACTTCAGATGTTACTAAATATCATTTCAATTACATTTTCTCAGATCTCCATAAAAATGTATAAATAAAGTATTACTGTATTAATAAAATTATACCTCAAATAAAAAAAAACTTCATTAGACGAAATTTTGTGAGATTAAGGAAGGATCTACATAATAATTGACCGAGATAAAAAACTGGTCTCATTCTTGACCCCACTGTAAGGTTCGAAATTAATGAAGATCAACCAAAGCAGGTACATGAAGAGAAACACGCTATTTACCTTCCATGCTTTGTGGTGTTGAAGCTAAAATTATGAATTTTATTGTCTCGTAATTGATAAATTAAATTAAATTGTCACTGCTTTTGTTGGAATTAGTACTTAGTATTCAGTGAGCTTCAACCAGGACAAAATGGCATTATTTCGTAAATGGTTAATTTGCGGAATCATGTTTGCTTGAACTTTTTTGCTTCTTTTCGTTTTTACTTCTCATTCCTAAATTTATGACCACTTTGAAACACCCTGTATAGTTCGAATCTCATTTTAAATAACCAGTATATTTTCATATTTCTATCCAAGCTTCTTGAAATTTATTTACAAAATCAAAATTTTTACATACATAACTTATTACATGTAGTTCAAATATGGTGGTACTTTGACTGTAATGATTGACAGTACAGTAACAAAACTAACATCAACATACCTTTGCTCCAGTTTGCTTTTCTTCAACAATTCTCTTCAGAATAGATGGACAAAGCATTACAAAGCTGATGACCATGAATGATGGTAAGATTGCTGAGAAAACTTGAACGAGTAAGTCAATTTTATGTTCAGGATACGGAAACTTCTGGATTGCGAACTGCAAAGAAAACACATCACATGAAGTACATAAATAAAATTGATGTTAAGAAATATAGAGAAAACATACTGTAATGCTGTAAAAAATTCGATTTCGTAATTTTCACACAAATACACATTTTCAGCATCTTTAATAGTATAGTAGTATAGTATTTATTAGCTGTCGTTATAGCAAAAGCTAATGACATTGTCAAATTACACGTGTGAAATTATTGTGCAAAAATGAAAATTATTCTATTACAACACTAAACATAAAACAAAATGATCACAAATACTCCTTAGAGTTTACAATTGAGAGTCAAGATTATCAAAAATAGGCTAATATCTAGATGAAAATTGTAACACACTGATCACAAATATTATTTGATTTGCTCCGTTTATATACAATAAAACAAGAATTAACTTAACAATTTATGAGAATTTCCTAATATACTGTATTACAAAATAATAATAAAATTCAGAGAAAGAAACCTAAAAAATACCTACAGCTTGATTTTCTGATTCAAAATATTCTTGCACAGAATAGAATGGGTTTCTAAGAAGCCATGTTTTCACTTTGACTTTGAATATGTCAAGTGACACTTCCTATGCTTCCTGTGGTAACATGTTGAACATTCTACAGCCCAACATGTTAGGACTAATTTTAACTTTGGATAGTCTGCAAAATGGTATGTCCAGTTTTTCTTTATTCCGAGTATTATACTCATGTTTATCCATCCTACTGGTGAAGCCATAAAGATTTTTCTTGATGTAAAGAAGGAGTTGCAGAATATATTCATTAACAACTGGTAAGATGGACTTCTGTATGAACAGTGGTTTACAATGTGCTTTGCTTGGTACTTCTGTGATAATTCTTATTGCTTTCTTCTGAATCAGTAGGACTTCAATAAGTTTATTGTTGTTTCCCCACACCAGGATTCCATACTTCAATATGCTATGAAAAAAAGCAAAATAAACACTTCTTAGGTACTGCCCGGGTATTTTATCTCTAGTTACTCTTAAGAGGTACAGGACTCTGGACAGTCTCCGAGAGATGTATTCAATGTGGCAATCCCAGGTTAGTTTTGTATCAAGATGGATACCAAGTAATTTTACTGCCTTTTCTTCAGATCCTTCTTTTTTTTCAATGTCAAAATTAATTTTTGAGTCTTCTCCTCGTTTAAAATTAACTTATTTGCTCTGAACCATTCCGCTGCTTCCAAAACTGTATTTGAAGTTAGCTGACGCAGTTCTGCTGCACTAGTGGAACATGTTATGAAAGAAGTGTCATCTGCATATAATGTTGATTTGGTCATAATGTTGTAACTTAAATAATTTACAATATACTAAAAGTAGTGAACCCCTTTTCATTTTAGGCACGAACTGCCACTGCAAATATTAAAATTCTAGACTCACCTGAAAGCCTGATGAATTTATATGTTGTTCCTCCATGAATGCCTTATCCAACAACACCTGGAGTGTTAAAAAGTGAGAATAGTGATATTCATCTGTAAGATAAATGAATGAAATTATTTCTTTCACAAATATTGAGCAGCATATATTATGTAAATGAATAACGGAACAAGGAACACGGGCACCAGAAAAAAAGGCGAGGGGTGATAAAAAGAGAAACCAAGAGTCAGGAAGTGATAGGGAAGAAAGTAGTGAAAAGAATAAGGGTGCAAATGTAAGTGGAAATCTAGTATGTGAAAGTGAAAGCGTGGGGGGGGAAATAAAAGAGGAATAGAAGAAGAAATAAATAGAAAGAAAGACAGAGATAGAAATAAAGCAGAGACGAACAGTAAAGAAAGGTCAGAACCTGCGACAGCTGAGGATATAGCAGAGGTATTTGATATGTGTAAAAAAATGTGGGGATGTGATCAAAAAGTGCAAGTAAAGTGGATCTGTAAAAGATCGAGAAGTATAGGGGAGAGAGAAAGTGTATAAGCAGATGTGTAGAATAAAATATACAACGAACATATTAAAGCTATAACCAAACCTTACATTACATCAAATTATGCAGATCACATTATCGACAATAATCATGACTACAATAATATAGAAACAGATATGGAAATTTTACACGTCACACCAAAAAGTTTACAGTTAAATATCCTAGAACAATACGAAATATATAAGAACACAATAGCACACCCACATTACATACTTAATACGCAACTACAGTTCAATACGCACACATTGTTTAACATCATAATACGTCATAACATACAGACAGCCAACCCCCACCATAGGAACAACACACCCCCACCCCTACCATCGACAACTGCACATCGCAGAGCCAAAATCAGCAGTGGTTCAAGAGACACTGAAGACGACGACAAATAGCGTCGAAACGGGCCGTCTGTCGAAGGTAAATACCTTTTTAAACAATTTTAACACATTTAACGTGTGACAGAGTAAATTTTATGTTTTTTAACAAAGTGTTAACGTGAACTTTAATCAATAAAAAATATAAGTATTTATAGAAATTGAGAATAGTGACAATGGTTTAAGTGTAAACAGAATAGTGAGAAAGTGAAAGTGAGCGCAAATGAGAGAAAATAGTGAGAAAGGATTAAGAGAAGTGAACAAGTGACAGCATAAAATTAGTACTAACATTTGAACGTTGGAACAGTAAATGAATATAAGAGAAAGATAGGAGAAAAGGTCAAAGAACAAATAGGTCAAATAATTCAATATGATAATTTATAGAGAAAAATTGAAATTGAGATTTTAGTGAATAGTAGTTAGAGGAAAAAGGGGGTGTGAAAGTAGTATAGAATATTAGATATATTAGGATTAATGAATAAATAGAGAATAGCAAATGAAATGTAGGAGAAATACTGAAGGGGAGTTTGACCAAGTAACAAAAAAGGTACATAGTGTAATTGGGAGTATTTGTGTAGACGTGTACTGCAAATAATGTGTTATTGTAATAATATGTTAATGGTGGCACCGGATACAGAAATGTGAGGTACACCATTACATGTAAAGAAGTGCTGTGACGAAATATATCATATCATATCATATTATGTAAATGTTATGTACTGGTAAACAATAAAAATGACAATTATGTCACGATTATCAATAGGTTTCTGTAATTTCTGTATAACAATACTTTAGATTTTTTCAACGAATAACAGCTTAAATTAAAATAGTTATTTATGGTACTTGTGAGGTAAGTGTATCTTTATTGCATGAGTGCAAAGATTTAAGCACGAGGCGTCAGCCGAGTGCTTAAATTACACGAGCGCAATAAAGATCACGCTCACAAGCACCATACGTAATTTTATCCATGACCATAACGAAAAATTATGTTTTATAAAAGAAAATATGTTGAAAATAAGTCCTCATATAATCAGATATCATGGCATTGATTTTAAAATCGATACGTGTACTAGGTAGGTCATGATGTAGGAGGCCATGATTAGTGAAGAATGGTATCTAAGGCGTTGGATAAATAACAAATTATAATTAATTATATAATTGTAATATTTTTTTTTCATTTTAAACGTGTATTTTCATCTTTTTGAAGTTTAAGGGATTATTCAGAAGTGTTCACGGGACTAATGTGATTAAAATAATTTCACATTTTACTTCTGTAAACTTAAGAGGAATATTAAAACGTAATTAATCATCGTATCTGTTTAGTTCAGTAGACTAAGGCGTGTTGTTATTAAATCCTATTAAACCTATTAAACGCAACTTCGCAGATTCAAGTCTTCTCGCATCCCAAAAGGTAAAAGGCAAATTATTACAACATATAAAAAAATATATATATTTATTAGATATGGATGCAATGCACAAATTACGATGTAGAGATAGAGAAAGGAGGAGTAGATTGAATGTATGGAGATTTAAGAAATGGCAATAAAGAAGTAGAGGTAGTGACATCTAGTAACTTCTCGAGTAATAGTTGAATGGAAAAGTATAGGTGTGTGCCTGGGTACTAGGAAAATACTAATGAACTGTGAGATAAAGTCTTTATTTCACTAGTGAAATAAAGTAATGTTGAATAAAAGCCTACTTTACAAACGCAAAAGTATTTAATAAACGCATGTTTTTTGTTAAGGTCATGGATAAATATATTTAAAAAGCAACTTTCATATTTTTTTCACTGCATGAATTATTGATATCCTATGATTATATTGTAGCAACAAATTAACAAATTAAGGACTAGTAAAAAATTCAACAATGCTGGATGAATATTTCTGTCTGTATTACTTATCGATTTTAACACCTTGTGTTGTACTAGTATATTGTAAGACTCTTCTGTATATATTCCAACTAGACTGTGACTATAATTAAGATTTTTAGTACCGGTAGTATTACTATTAAGATTTTTTTACATGTTCCATATTCTAGCTGTGAAGTGATGTACGAATACTCAATAAAACTGTCACACAGACTACTTTGTAGCAGAGGAGAGAAGAACTGACTACTTACCAAATACCGGTAAGTTAATGCAAGCCTGTCTCATGTGAAGAGTTCATATTATTAAAGAGTAACCAGATAATGCCAGAACCTTCCCAGATTTTAATACCATGAGTCACGGATACATAGGGCTTAGGCCTACTTACCATAATACTGCACAGACATGAAGTCTGAAAACAACTTCGCAGTAGAAAATGTCCCTGGAATCCGTATTTTGTATTTCAAATGTATTGGTATTAAATCATCCTGTGGGGGCAGATCTTGAAATACAATTGCGTAAGTGCCACGGCTGGTAATATGATCTACTTCATTATTATAAAAGGACATCAATTCATCTTCAGTCTCAAACTCCTTCATTTCTAAAAAGAGGCAATGAAGAATTAATTAATGAAACAGATTTACAACACTTTTCTTTTATCAACTGCAGGAATGTTAAAACTTAAAAATCACTATGCTATGAGGATTAAGCAGAACCAATCCCTGACAGTAGAGATCAATGCTGCCAAATTTTACAGGCAAGCCTGTTCGTAAAGCATATTATGGTGCTCTAAATTTATGATGGCAATCGAAAGTGACTTCTTTAACAGTAGTTTGAAAGTTTGCTAGAAAACTTATAATACCAAATATACTAACATAATCCATTTTGAATCTTGCGTACACTATTTTTAACACTTGAATATAATTAATTGATTAACTAGCGGACTTACTCGTGTTAATTATGTAAGATTTGTGCGGCTTACAGCTGTTTCAGTGCTTCACGCACCATCCTCAGAGCCTACTAGATCTCGGCGTCATCTCGAACTTCTCTGCCTGTTGTGTGGGTGTGTTTGATTGTTGAAAGGTGTTGAAGAGTGGAGTCAAATAGTGTGTATGTACTGAAATTGATCTGTGTGTTGAGAATTTGATCGGGATGTGTTTTAGTGTGCCTGTATATTTCGTATTGTCAGCATCAAAATGAAAATAGAAGAAAAAGCACTGATTCAATATGAAAAACTTATTAGATTACCGGGAAACAATTGGCATTCATACAGTCCTCTCTGTAGATTGAAAACTCAAAAAAGTTTCATATCCATTGTTCAAGAATTAAAACAGAAAATCAATATCCCGAATTTAAAAGAAAACCTACAAATTAAACCAAACCCTTTAACTCTATTAAATATGGAATATAATCTAAATTTAACAGAAGAAATACTGAAATCAGAAGTAAACGCTGAAATACTAAAACAATTGTCTTTAGAGACAATTAATATTAGATACCTTCCACAAACCTGGCTTCATTTATACACTGACGGATCCTTGATCTCCAGAGAACAAGGTGCCGGTGCAGGTGTTACGTGCTGTCTCTTCTCACTTTATAGATCTCTTGGATATGGAACAACAAGTTTTGATGGAGAAATCATTGCAATAAGTGAAAGTCTCAGGAATCTTCTATGCCACATCAGTAAATTTAAAAATGCAGTTATATTGTCAGACTCCAAAGCAGCTATTCTATCAATCGTCTCTAAACACACACCTTCATCTCAAACAGCAGAAATAACTAAATACTCTCTCAATTAATATCACTCAATAAAAGAATTGTATTCCAATGGATACCATCCCATTGTGGAATCCTGGGAAACAAGAATGCGGATGCTTTAGCAAAGAAGGGCAGCACTGCTACTTACAGACCTGTTACTAAATCTACGTATTACTCTGTGAAAAGATTTATTAAATCTACATACTTAGACTTCAACAAACAAAATTTGATAAAACAATCCCAAGGGAAAAAATGGAACTCTCTGTATCAAAATCCACAGTTAATTCCCGATTTACCACGAAAATCGTCTGTAGCTGCATTTAGATTGGCAACAGGCCATGATTGTTTGGCCAAGCACCTGCATAGAATTGGAATATATCAGTCCCCTAACTGTCCATTGTGCAACTCAAAGCAAGAAAAGGATTCGGAACACCTCAAAATCTGTGCTTCAGTGGCTGGTCATGATAATATCTTTGAAAAATATTGGAGTGCAAGAGGTCAAATGACTTTATTGTCAAACGCCTGGCACTAGAAAACAACAACAACAACAACATGTTTCGTATTGTTCTAGTGTGTTGAGTTTTTGGTTCTTGGGTTGTATGTGTAGGATTTCCATGTCCGCATTTATGTTATTGTATGTATGGTGTTTCGTTGGTGTGTGTAATGATTTCTTCAAGTTCTGTATGGTGAGTGATGTGTGCTAGATGTAGATATGTTTTGTATGTGTTTGTGTTATGTTTTTTTTTCATGTAATGTAGGCGTTTGATGTTGTTCTGTATGTGTAGTTTCTGTGCTTGGGTTTTAGTTTTTTGAGCTATGTGTGATGTGTTTTTATGTCTATTTGTGCGTATTTGAAGAAATCATTACACACACCAACGAAACACAATACATACAATAACATAAATACGGACATGGAAATCCTACACATACAACCCAAGAACCAAAAACTCAACACACTAGAACAATACGAAATATACAAACACACTAAAACACACCCTGATCAAATTCTCAACACACAGATCAATTTCAGTACACACACACTATTTGACTCCACTCTTCAACATCTTTCAACAATCAAACACACCCACACAACAGGCAGAGAAGTTCGAGATGACGCCGAGATCTAGTAGGCTCTGAGGATGGTGCGTGAAGCACTGAAACAGCTGTAAGCCGCACAAATCTTACATAATTAACACTAGTAAGTCCACTAGTTAATCAATTAACTAACATAATAGTAAAAATAGTACATAACGATTAATTTTTGGTCCTACAGAATATATCTGTTATGGTAACAATGGTTATTAGAGGAGATTCTTCGCCCACAGTGCATAGTACTGTGGAAGCCCGGCTGCCAAGTCACTCAATTGAGTGCGCTCCTTGTATAATGGCAGTTGACTTAATTAAAATATGTCAACATATATGTCGAACTTAGAGTCAGGCCATAAAGGGAAAAACACTAGAGGAGAGGGATTCGATCCGGTGCTGTGGATTTAACTTCGGCGTAGCTCAGTGGTTAGAGCACTTGGTACGTAGAACCAAGGGCCCGGGTTCGATCCCTGGCACCAGAGTGAATTTTTCTCCTCTAATAACCATTGTAAAAATAGTAATAGTACCGTAATAATAATAATAATAATAATAATAATAATAATAATAATAAAAAATAATAATAATAATAATAATAATAATAATAATAATAATAATAATAATAATAATAATAAAGAATACAGAGCATTCAGAAGATTTGAAATAATTATTCTTTGGGAAATGCCTGCAATAATGAGGAAATGTCTGCTTATTCTTCCTATCAAGGATTGATGTAACGTGACATTTCCAAACCATGTTAGTCTTCTTTCAATTTCTAAAATCTGTTATGTTTTCCTCCCATATCAAAGCAAGATGTTTAAAATATTCATAATTTTTTAATGTTCTATATCACATATTAACTGTTCTTCCATATGCAGTGTCAAATATTACCAGCATTCGGTTTTGTTTAAACAAGTTTACTATGCACTATTTGAAAGTGTTATTAGATATGGATTACTTTTATATGGAAATAGTTCTGACCTTTCAGACATTACTGCAGAAAAAGGCAGTTCGTATTATAACAATGTCACCGCACAGACTATCATGTAGATCTCTTTTCAAAAATGAAAAGATTATGACAGCCTACAATCTATATATTTTTGAACTTTTAATGTATGTAAACAAGAATATTAATAATTATGCAAGTATAGTAGATCTGCATCACTATGAAACCAGAAATAATGATCAATTAAATGTACCACATGTCAAGTTGCAAAAAACACAATCAAGCTATGTAATTACTGCAATAAAAGTATATAACAAGATACCAACAAATATAAAGGCACTTAATGAAACACAATTTAAATTTCAGATTAAGAGATGGCTACAAAATAATCCCTTTTATAATATGAATGAATTTTTTGAAAATGATGTAGTATTTTAGTTAAATTTTATTATTTTTTACTCTTTCAATATTTTAAATATTGATACATTGTTTTTTATATTATTACATTGACGAGGCCTCTTGTATTCTTGTACCTTCAGGCAAATAAAGAATATGAATATGAATATGAGTATGTTGAAATTTATCCTGCAATTCCCACTTTCCACATTCTTCTACCAATTTCCTATCATGTGTAATATATCATGTTTATCCTGTACAATCACTACCTATACCTGATTGTGCGCAAATAATTAATCTTCCATTAAATTTGTCAATACATATTTTAAATAATGATGGGGATAAGCAACAACCTTGTAAAAGTCCTTTAGAAATGTAAAATTGTTCTGACAGAGTTCCATCTTATCTAAGTTGTGAGTATATTAATTTTAAAAAATGTATAAGTTTATCAATTACACCCACTTGTTACAATAAGTTTCATAATAACATTCTTGATATACTGTACCTCTGTGCAGCTTCATTCATTTTTGGTCTTTTAGTATTTATTATTATTATTAAGTAAAATTTAGAGGAAGGCAGAAAATAGCGAAGACTGGAGAATGCTAGGTTTGCAATGAAAGATCTGCCCTTGAACACTATGAATGAATTAAGTAAAATTTAAGTGTATTACCTTCATAAGAATAGTTTTATAATATTGCAGTATACTGAAGTCTGGAGGAATCCAATTCAAAGTACTTACCACATTTCATGACCTTGTTAACTTCTGTTACTAACTTAGTCGTGAAATCTGTAGGTGGTGCATAAAGCAGATAGTTTTTGGAGGTAAATATATTTAATAATGTCCATTCATCAGTAATTTCAAAATATTGTATGTCTACTACTCTATCGAAACCGACCATCTCTGACCTCACCACAGCCGCCAATATAAAAAGTATTATGGGAAGCACAACTTCTATAGTTGTCAAAATATAATGTCTTAAGCGAAGGATGACATTCTTCCACATAATCAGAAAAAACTTTGTTAACACCATCTTGATCTTCTTTCTGTCAATTATATGTTGTATATCCGAGAAATAAAAGAGGAACACAACTGAGAACTTCGGTATATATGGGCTAACAATATACGTAGGTGATTTTTATCTGTTTTTCTCAGATGTTCTCATGACGTAAGTTCCATGTTTAAGAATTCACTGTTCAGATTTAAAATACTATCGTCAATCGATACAACTGATATTTCCCAGTTACATGCACAGTTACTGATAAGCAACTAAGCTTAAGTACACTGATATAAATGTCTTGAATATTTTATCTATACTGATAAATTGTTGGCCATTCAAGATTGTAACTATGACAAAGATCATAACATATATATACCAGTAGACCTACTTCTACATAGTGAAATAAAACACCTAAAGTATTATATGAGGACTGATCAATCAATCTTCTTAATGTATCCAGCTGTTTGGTGACAACATAAAGTTCACTATAATCCACTGTAGTCTATTCAGTTGTTGTTTTTCACGAGAAATGAGGGGTATTTTGATCGGTGTTCATTATAGATGCCAGTTGCTAGTAGCCAGAGGTGGGATATAGTCAATATATACTGCAGGGCTGTGTCTTCTGCAACTGGTACTGATGATTTTAATTTACTTCTTTTGTAGTTTATGGATGGACAGTATAGAAGAATGTGTTCCAGATCTTCGTCATGATTATTACACCACAGACAAGTAGGATTATCAGAAATGTGAAATCGGTGTAGGTACAATTGAGTGACTGGCTCTTGTTACAAATGTTTGAACATGTCTGGGCAAGTTTTTGTACATTTCAAGGTCATTTGGTTTCTTTTGTACAGATTGTAAAATTTTTCCTTCGTCAGAAGAGAGCCAATTGTTGATCCATAGGTTTTTAAAATGAGACTTTACTGAAGCAAAAGCACTGGATAGAGATATCACTTGAAGAGGTATTGGTTGCAAATATGTTGCCTGTTTTGCAATATTATCCACTTTCTCGTTTCCAGGTATACCACAATGACTCGGTATCCATTGAAATGTTATTTCCTTTTGGAGTTCTTTTAGTTCACTTAGTTGTTTCTGAATTGGAATAATTCTATGTGCATATAGGTTTGGTACATATTTAATTATATTAAATATAGCCCCCTTGGAGTCGGTAAGTATGCAAATAGATTTTTCAGAAATTTGAGTAACACACTGAAGAGCAGCATCAATAGCTAGCAATTCAGTGTCAAGACTTGAGGAGGATGAACATGGTATGAAATAACTTTCTTGATATTTTGGAATATAATACCCTGCTCCTGATGTCCTATTATTAGGATTTAGAGATCCATCTGTATAAATTTGAAGGTGATCCTTATATGTACTGCAGAGTAGTTCCATGGAATCTAACTTAAGAATGTATGGAGGATCATTTTTGGAATGATTTCCTGGAATTAGTATGCTAAGTTCTGGAATCACCCATTTCCATGGAGGAATTTCGTTCACAACTGGAGTTTTAGCAATGAGTGTGTCTGTGATATAGATTGGTATTTCTTCTTTTTTTATTTTATAGAAATTACACAGGATATCATCTAACAGTTTGAAGAACATCTGAGATCTGGATGAGGCTTGCAATTTTAAATGTATTTTTAGATCCTTTTGTAATATATATGTCTGAGTGGTTGAATATTACATTCAATTTCTAGGGCAACAGTTGACGTGGTTTTTGGTACTCATAGGCATAATCTTAAGGCTGAGTTTTGAAGAACAGAAATTGAGGACTGATAAATATATAAGTTCTCTTAATTCAAAGAAGACCAACTAAACCTAAATCGTTATAACTATGTACTTGACAGTTTTATTTGTGTCAGCAACCTTTCTCATGAAAAAATTGGAGGAAACTGCGCTATAGCCTTCCAAATCAATCAGAATGTACAATTTTCTACTTGCTGCTACACGGAATTCTGCTGTGTTGTCGAGTTGCTACCTGCTGTATTACACTGTACTATTATTACGTGCGTAATTTATGTCTTAGTGTTACAAACAATTTGTAGCACTGCTGTAAAATGTAACGAAAAAAGTTGTTGTTGTTGTCTAGTGCCTTGCATTTGGCAATGAAGCCATAAGCAGTCGTGCTTTCCAATACTTTTGAACTGTAGTTTCTTCTGATCTTAATGCTTCACAGGTCTTCAAGTGGTCTTCATTCTTTTCTGCTGGATCGTTACACAGGACACATATGGGTGAAGCTGAGATACCTATTCTGTAGAGATGACTTGCTAGATAGTCATGATTTGTCAATAGTCTGAAGGCTGCAACTGCTGTTTTCCTTGGTCTCTGGGGGATTATATCTGGGTTGGAAAGTAGTGTAATCCATTTTTTGTCTTTAGCATTTGATTCTATTTCTTCTAGGTATGAATGAGAAAATTTTGTAGTGATCAAGCGTTTTATTGAGGAATATGAGAAATTAAATTTAGACTTTTATTTTATTGTTGTGCCTTTCTTTGCAAGTGTGTCTGCGGTTTCATTCTCCATGACTCCACAGTGTGCTGGAATCCATTGGAGATGGACAATCTTATTACCGTAACTTTTTGGAGTTGTGTTAACATTTTGTAGCATTCTCTTATTTTTGTTGACTTCTTTGTAGCATTTGAACATATTCCCTGAATTGCAGCTTTAGAATCTGAAAGAATTACTGTCTTGTTATATTTATTTAAGGGAAGATTTAATAATTGTCGGAGAGCAATGTGTATAGCCTCTATTTCACCATCATAATCTGTTGTGTCTCTGCCAACAGAATGATAAAAGGAAAAATGTGTACATGTAACTCCAGCTCCAGTAAGGTTTTCTGTGGTTGATCCATCAGTATATATGTGTAGCCATTCTTCTGTAGGGTATCTAGTATTGATCGTTTCCAGTGCTAGAAGTTTTTGTATTTCTTTTGGTGTGTCTGATTTACTTATTTCCTCTGTTAATTCCAAACTGAAGGTAGGTTGCAATAATTCCAATGGATTTTCTCTTATAAGTAAAAAAGTCATTTAAACACACTTAAACGCCATCGACCTCTGGGCCAAGATCGAACCCGCAACCTCGTGCACAGAAGGCCAGCACTCTACCGACAGCGCCATCCAGGCCGACTTCAGGGAATAATAACTCATACAGTGAGAATCCCACTACTTCAGAACCAGAGCAGGAAGTCAATGGCCGAGAGTGGCACGAGACAGAGAAGTATGGAGGCAGCTGGCACCAAACTTGAATCAACAAGCACCAGATAGGACAGAAAGTCAACGACAGTGAGTGTAACTCGTCTGAAGTGATATGAGGAAGTGTGGGAGATGAGTATGGTAGAAATGATCGAAGAGGGAAGTCAGGAACAGTGAAACGAAGAAATATCAGTAATATGACCAAGCTCCCAAGGACTCGCTCACCTTAGGAGTCTACTTATGAGCAATTCCCTGTGACAACAGGAGGCCCTTGCCCTTACGGGATGTGTACAGGCTAAATTTATTATTATATTATTATTATTATACTGCTCCTTCTGGCAATGTAGCGTCTCTCACTACCAACATTTTGCAAAACTGACAAGTGCATAGCCAGTGGCTTCGGTATAGAATAGTTGGTCTTGTTTCAAATAAATTAAATACTTCCCCCACCCCAATAACCCACGGTATTTTCTAAATCTATTTATTTGGATGATTTTAATTCTTCACAAAAAATTTATTTCTTCACCATTATTATTAACTTAGTGGGTATCTGGCAAAATCTCGTATCAGGTGCCAGTTAAGAGGGATTCTATTGTTAGTAACTTATTCTTTTCTTATATAAACTGGTACTATACTTACTTTTTTTTAACACTGTGATGCTTCCTTTTCATAATACAACAGCCTAAATTGTACTCCTAGTATTGTGCGTCAATTGTATTATAATTCTGTTGTTGCTACCATTCTTTTTTCCTAATATGTTGTCAGTATTTGTTTATGAAACTTCTTTTCGCTCATTACTTTAATGCCAGATTTGATTGTCTCTCATTTCTTACGTTCAATGTTACGTTTTTCTTTTATACAGGTTAAAAATTTCAGTTTGCTTTGTTGTATCCATTCTTAATTATAAGAACATACTTTGAGCACCTACAAGCATAGAACTTTTTCCTAGAGTTTTGCAATGTGGGATTCAATTGAGTATAAATATTTCTTCTTCTTGTATTAATACAAATTTCAGGTTCACACACAATTAAAGTTATCCATTTTTCCAATATATATATATATATATATATATATATATATATAGTTTCCTACTGTAACTCCGCTTCTCTTTGGGCATTATAGTTATAATATTTATATACACATAAATAATATTTTCCAAACTTAATACCAGTACCTGTTTTTATTATAAGTAAGTACGATAGGTGTTCATGTAAGGAAAAACACAAATTCATTTTACGAAAATAAACAGGTATCTGAGATTTTTTATTTTGCAAATTAAATAGCTTTGCTTTATCAATTTTTTTTTTGTATGGGTATACAGGGTGATTCACGAGGAAAGGTAAAAAATTTAGGATGTGAATTCTGAAGTCATTCTGAGTCAAAAAGTTCATATGAATATAGGTCCGTTTTCGAATGGTTGCGGAGATATGGCTCTTTGATTTCACAAAAACTTCTGAGATTGCATTACACTAACTCGCATTGAGACAGATAGCGGACAAATTTAAAGTTTATATTCACGTATGCATACATACCTAATATTCTAGATGTTTGGGTCGATGTTTTTGCACATTTTCAAAGGTACCTCCTTCTGCTTCATTGCACTGTTGTGCTCAGGCATGAATCGCGCTCATCGCTTGAGAGAGTTGCACATAACTGTTCTTTATGTTATATCCAAAATACGGTCGATTAGCACCTCTCTCATTTCCCCCTTCCTTTGCTATACGAAGTCTTTCACCCAACCCCATAGACAGTAAATACTCTTCGATATGGTACCCTTCTGTTCGTAAAGCGTCGTTCATATTCAGCGACGGCATGCAAGGAACTTCCATCGGACAAACCATAAACATACACAATATCGGCGTATTCAGTAGTCGAAAATTTATAAGGCATCTTGAAAAACACAACTTAACACTTCCGATAACTGTACCTGTATAACTACTGTACTGTAGGTAGCTGACTGAACTGCTGTGAATTGATGATAGTGTAGGTTATTCGTGTTATCTACGGGTTCTGTGTCATTACATCAGACAAGGGCAGACGATTGGACATTTGTAATGCCACCCAGTTTTTTTCTCTTATCTACATCGCTCACAATGCAGATTCCAATGTTACGTCATTCGTTGCGACCTTGACCTTGTCTCATGTCTCGTCTCACGTCAGCAGCATATGGTAACGTCTGATTCACATTGGGGTGAGACGTTTTACCAAAAAATTGCATCTAGCTCCGCCATCGTTCACATGAACTTTTTCACTCAAAATGGCCTAAGATATCTTATCCTAAATTTTTTACCTTTCCTCGTGAATCACCCTGTAGGTATGGTACCCCTCTCTACTATGAACGCACTCGTGAATTGGTGAAAGAATTTAATCAGTCGCAATACTGTAGTTTTTCATAGCAATCTGTTGAAAAACTGATCATAATGCTTTTATTTCTTGAATATCAAGATAAACATTTATACCTCGAAAGGCACCAATTAAAAAAATTAAAGAAAAAATTACAACTTACAAGAACACCACACATCTTAATGCAATTCATATGTTGTTCCTAAAATACTTAAAAAGCTGCACATGCATTGAATGTTTTAAACTACTAAAAAGAACCAATCACAATTCATTCTTGCATTTTAAAAAGAACCAATATTAACTCTTTGTTTTAAAATTTAAACATGAGAATGCATCCAACATTACGATTGTATATTACCAAAGTTGGCAATTGAAAACGTAATGCGTACATTATACAGCAATGTTTTTCCCTACATATTACTGTCAAAAATTTGGGTGCATACATTATGCGTTGACATCTATTACACGAGTAAATACGGTGAATTACTTGAAATTAAATCATACGGCAAAAATACACTTCTTTTGATTTACGAAATTGATCTTATGGTTGTGGAACACATTGTGTGCATAGCAATTTTGGAAAAAGATTCCAAAACGTCATCTGGTGTGTTTTGGATAAAAAAATAGCCCTGAAAACAATATTGTCTGCTTCCATTTGATTTTAGGATAAAGGGATAGAAAAATAAATAATTTTATAGACTTGTGGATGTTAAAAATAAATAAAATTAAATTTGAAACAATAAATAATAACTAATTTACTATTCTGAGGATTTTTTAAAATAAGGAAATGAAGAGAAAGGCATAAAATAGGAAAGATTGGAGAAAGCTGGGTTTGCAGTGAGAGACCTGCCCTTGGGCAGAACACTGAATGAATGAATGAATGAATGAATGTTTTCTGTGGAACCGAAGTTTCTTAATATGTTCATTCAATCAATTTTCAGTTAAACAAGCCAGAACAAAGATTCATAATGCTATAATTGAAAAGTAAATAAAATGCTGTGTTTATTTATTTTTATAAAAACATTCTGCGGAGAATTTAATAAAATAAATATAATAAGTTTTAAACTATTATTTGAAGAAACTACAAGTAATATACAATAAATAGACTAATTAATACTGATAAGTAAGGTATGTCTATTATATTAGGACATTATGTACTACATTTCCTACTGCAATTCTAAATGATGTTCTACTGTCATATAATCAGTTCTAAAACTTACACATAAAAATAAAAAAAAAACACAAATAATAAATCTTACTTTCTTTCAACTACTATATGGAGAAAATATAACAAGCATAATAAATATATTTTTATATTGTTATCACAGTTGCTTTAAATTCATACTGAATATTGTCACTACAACCATTTAAAACAGCATTAGCTGATTTAAACAAATATAAATAATTACCTTTCAGTTTATGGACATAAATGTACAAAGACAATGGAATATGAACAGTTTTGCTTATGTAAAATACTTTGTGATCGTTTTTATAACCAAACATGACAATGAAATGCATTTTTAAACTTCAAACATAACCATTCCAGCAACATAAATTGTATTAATATAAATTATTTCCAATAAATTTGTAAACTGTATGGGTAGGTACTTAAAAACTGATAATTTTGGGAAACATATACTGACGAAAATTTCTACTCAAGTATAATAAAATGTAGTAATTTCGTGCCTTAGAAATATTATTCCATTCTTGCTGCAAGAAATATAAATATTGGATAATAAAATGTGGTCTTCTTTTCTATATGCAATATTTCCAATACAAGATTACATTTTTACTTAAGTTTTTTATGATTTGTCCAGTAATATTTCATGTAAAGAAAGAATTCAGTGAGGAGCTATAAATATGCGGTATAGAACATTTAAACGAGAACAATTTTGGACACTAATATGGAATTTAAATTATGGAATCCTTATATTTTAAGTAAACCATAAATTCATCAATAGTCTACAAAAAATAGTTTTCATAAAACCTCATTTCTATAAGTACTTATTTAACAATGACCTGCATGATAATGTGCTGTTAAGGTGTTTTTTGATCAAATGCATTTCTTGATCATTTTACTGTACATGTTAGAAATATCTAATACTATATAATAGAGAGATTTCTATAATAATGACTCTTTTGTTGTTCTTAGAACATACATAAATACTTAACAGACAGTTTCACCTTCATAACACTGTCTGTTGTTGCATCTTTGCAAAAGACAAGAATACTTGTTCCAGCGTTGTCTCACTGATTGTGTAATCCTCTACTTCTTCGAAGTCATGTTTAATGCGCTCCATTGAGAGGAACAGATGCTTCCACGGTGTATTGGGATTAGTCACGTGGTAATGAAGAAGTCCCTGTGGAAATCATTAAAATATTTTTAAATTACATGTCCATATATACGAGGGGGGTCCAGGAAATAACGACCGTTCGCGCATACCTGCCGCGCAGCTGACTCCCCTTCCTTGTTTGAAGGTCAACTGGCTTCCTTAACTTGTGTTCTCATAATGTTGTGAGTACTGGTTGCAACAAGTCGCCATTGTGCATTTTGTGTTACTTCAAAATGAACGACGTGATTGATAATCCCGCCGACTGTGAGGTGAGGAGTGTGATTCGATTTTTGAATGCCCGACATTGAAACCTGCAGAAATTTACCGGCAATTGAAAGAAGTGTATGGTGATACTGTAATGAATAAAAGAAATGTGAGAAAATGGTGCGAATTGTTCAACAATGGGCGAACAAATGTCCACGATGAACCTCGACCCGGACGCCCATCACTCATCACAGAAGACCTGAAGACTAAAGTGAACAACAGAATCTTGCAAGACAGGCGCACATCACTCGACGAATTGCATATTGCCTTTCCTGACATCTCTCGTTCTTTGCTTGGTGAAATTGTGTCGCAACATCTTGGCTACCACAAAATCTGTGCACAATGGGTTCCACTGCAACTGAGTGACCAACACAAAACTCAGAGAATGGCCTCAGCATTGACATTCTTGATGCGATATCACACAGATGGAGACGCTTTTCTTGATCAAATTGTGACTGGTGATGAGACCTGGGTGTCTCACAACACCCCAGAGACCAAGCGCCAATCACATCAGTGGCATCATCTCTCATCACCCAAGAAACCGAGAAAATTCAAACAGACTCTCTCAACACAAAAAGTCATGGCTACTGTCTTTTGGGATCGCAAAGGTGTTCTTTTGCTGGATTTCATGCCAAAAGGCAAATCGTTATTGTGAGATTTTACGAAAACTACGGCGAGCCATCCAAAACAAGAGGAGAGAAATGCTTTCGAGAGGAGTTGTGCTTCTTCACGACAACGCCTGCCCGCACACTGCTGCTTCAACTCGAGAATTGCTGGATCAATTCGGTTAGGAAATCTTTGATCATCCGCCCTATAGTCCAGACCTTGCTCCTAGCGATTCTCACCTTTTCACTAAGCTGAAAGACTTTCTGGGTGGTACGCGTTTTGGAAGTGATGAAGAGTTGAAGAAGACAGTGAACACCTGGCTTAATGAACTGGCGGCAGAGGAGTATAATACGGGAATTCTAAAGCTAGTGAACAGATACGACAAATGTTTAAATGTAGGTGGTGATTATGTAGAGAAGTAAAGGAAGCTTCAGTTATGTAACAGACTTTGTTTTTTCAAATAAATATTTTTTTTTTAATTATTACAACAAAACGGTCGTTATTTCCTGGATCCCCTTCGTAGCTACTTAACTTATTCGTGTAATACAATGAATCCCAGCAAATTTTTCTGGTGTTTCTCCCTCTACCACCGCTGCTTCCATCTGCGAACTCAAGGCACTTACTGGATTACAACTCATGTACTATGGTATATTAACAGTATTCGGTACTCACCCTCCACACAGTAGCTGCTGGAAGTGGTGCTCATCTTCTGTGATGCATAATTTATAGAACTTTTTCATTAAAACTATTTGCTAAACCAGTATTGTTTTCCTACACAGAACTGGGCGGCTAGGGAATTTACGTCTGAAGTTGTCCATTTGTTCTGCCACGATTTCTTTTTCAGTATGTAATTTTCAAAATATGTACTTGTTCATGCACTGAACATGTATTTCAAAACACAACACAACTGCATTTATTCTTAGCTGAATCACTGCGTGCCTTTACTGCAAGCTCTCAAGGACAAACTGCAGACTGGCACAGCTAATTTTGGGGGACAAGAATTCACCAACCATGCAGCTTTCACGTGGTAATCTCTATCTGTCATTCCCTCATTTGCTGTCTCTTGAAATGTAAATAAAAACAACCAATGCCTGAAGTATAATATAAACCAGTCACGAGTGATTTTCTTTTAGTTGGTTATTTTACGACACTTTATCAACTGCTACGGCTACCTAGTGTCTATGTGATATGAAGGTGATAATGCTAGCAAGATGAGTCCAAGGTCCAAAGCTAAAAGTTACTCAGCAATTGCTCTCGGAGGGAAAATCCTGGAAAAACTTGTCCCAACCAGGATTTGAACCTGGGCCTGCTAGTTTCACGGTCAGACGTGCTAACCGTTACTCCATAGGAGCGATAAAATAAGCCAAATATTAGGGGATTCACCAGTGAAAATAGTCGAATCATTATCATTAGTGGTTGTTCATCATAAAACATGGATTTACAATTTTGAAAACGTATGTATGGAAAAAGAAATCATATAGCAGAATAAGAAACAACTTTAGACGTAATTTCATGACCACCTAGTTCCATGTCGGAAATCAATACTATATTTAGTGAAAAGATTTAATGAAACAGGTTCTGTGAATGATGTGATGTGAATTAAGCATCACAGAAGATGAGAAACACTTCCAGCAACTACTATGAGGAGGGTGATTACCAAAATGTTATTAATATAACATAGTACGTAAGTTTTAATTCGACAAAGTGCTATGGGTTCACAGATGCAAGTAGAGACCTGCTGATCAGACAGAAACATCAGGGACACTGTAGAATGTTTATTGCGTCAGAAACATAAATATTAACCTTAAATGTTCGATCTGCATGAATCAATGTTAATCTCTTTATGAATGTTTTTATGAAAGGTTCTTTCTTCGACAGTTGGTTTGTTATTAAGATTTATTTTCTGCTTGTTTTGTTTGTCAAAGACTTCTGCTGCCTCATTTTACAATGCTAACCCATAGAGACATCTGTTTGCAAAGCAGGGAATTAAGACCAGAAATGGCTGGTGATAAAGAACTATCCACAGCCATATTAATTAAAACAGAATTTTCTTACATAACTGTAAATCTATGGTATGGGAAACCAGACATATTAAAGCCCTCAATTAAGTTTAAAGCTATAAACTTCGAATTTAATGGCAAGCATGGTTACCACAGAACATGACATTGAAGAGGTTAATCTGCTTGTCTGCAAGTTTAATCTAAGGCACACAAGCAGATATAAAGAAATAGGTAACTGTACTAAATAATATTTCAGGAGATGCTTCTTCTTTTTTTTTTTTTCAAGCTCATAAAAATATTGAAAAAATCAACTCATACACGGGAGCAGAGATTGAACAATCAGAAAACAAGATAGGCAGACAATGATAGTTCGAAAAATAAATTTCATGCGTGAATCAAGTTTGTACCAAAAAAAAAAAGGAATGATGCATCAATAGAAAATATTTTGTGTGTTTTGTTTACCTGATGTTCATCCTTGAGAACACATCCAGGGTTGAAGCTACTTTCAATTTCATTTTTCAAAGTGTTCACGAAGTCACAGTTAGTTCCAACTGCTCTCAGCTTCACCATCACGGTGAATCCTTGTCCAAACTTCTGTTTGAGGTACTGGATGCCTCCCATGCACGTGAACTGACCACTGACCATGATGGCCAGTCTGTTACACAGTGCCTCACACTCTTCCATACTGCAAAATAAGGAGGAGAAATATATAAACCTACAAGAAATGGATGTCAAAAACAATATTAATTTCTAGAATAAGGTTACCAAACGTACCCATTTTCCAGGGACAGTCCCTGCAATTTGCTTTTTGTCCCTGGATCTAATAATTTATTCCCAGATATCCACAGATTTTAGTGTTATAGTCGTGTGGCTGTTATTTCCGGTGTGACTCCTCCCCTTTGCTTACGTCTTAGGAAGTGAAGGCTCTATAAAGTCTAGGTAGGTAGTATCGTTCGCCATTTTTGTTCTTCCATTGCCCAGCTACCAGATGAGGAATCTATTTGCTTCACCGTTAAACATTATCATGTCGTAGATCCTATGATAATAAATCAAATGCACTGTAATTGAGCAAATAATTGAGCGGCAAATAACGTCCTCGTGTGATTTCTGCAAACGCCAACGAAAGAGTCAAAATGGTGGGCGATTATATTAAGTATTTATCGAGCCTTAGGAAATCCATTACATCATCAATAGCGAATGACAAGACGCACACGTTTAAATGTAGTCGACCTGCAACGTGATTGGCTGCCGGAAATAAGAGCGATGGAACTATAATTATTAATATGGTTCAATGATCCTTGCACATTGCTGTGGATGGATTTTGTTAATGCAATGTTGCCACTTTTTATGATGCCATAATCAAAACTGAAGCTGAGGACGTAACTTCTGTCATATCTTCCATACTGTTATCAAGGTCAACAGAAAAATTGAACTCCAGGTATGACAGAAATTTATTCAGTCATCAATTAAGCAACTTTTGGCATCCATAGAAGACGATGGTTTTTATTGCACAACAGAATTTCTCAGTGTTTCTTGTGAGTTTTATGAAAATGTTGTTTAATATCCCAGTGCCTGGGTTATTCATCCACAAGATAAGATATCTATGGAATAGATAGTGTTGAGATATTCTCCAGAGAGAGAAAGATTTGAGGAGACAGTGTCACATTATTTTTTTTCATGTAGATGGACTTGACCTGGATGAAGATAATTTATTTGACGGCATTTCTTACTTGAAGAAATATGTGACTCTAGAAAATGGAGAAAATGCTACTATTTGTTCAAAATGGAGCTAAATGTTAAATTTTTATCTAAGAAAATGATTCTCTGTGCACAACTCCACAAGCTGATTGAACTATTTCTGTGTTTTCCTGGAAGGAATGCTTCAGTGAAAAGAATTTTTTTCAAGGAACATTATGTGGACATATAACAAATCCGGAATGAGTTTAGAAACTGTTTAAGCCATGCTTGCTATCTCAACCAATTTCAACATGATCTGACAGCAATTGGCTGCAAAATAGGTATATAGAGAAGACCTGCTTAAAAAAATTCACTCTTCTGAAAATACCAGCAGTTTAAGTATATATTAGGAAAGTAAAATTAGTACTGTTAGTGTGTAAATAGAGTGAGAATTTTAATATAAGTGGATGGCAAACAACAAACGTTAAAAGTAATTTTTTCATATGTTGATATCTGTCCCTGAAAACTGGGAAAAAATATCTGGTAACCTTTTCCAACAAACAAATTGCGTCACGTTTCATACAATTATAACAATTTACTTTCAATTATTATTTCTATCAACAAGGAAAAGTGGACTTCTTCTTCTTCTTCTTTAACAAGACAATCTACAAAAAGTTTGAATACAGTGAGGTATAAAATTTTGACCCATTGGATGTTCAATCTACAGGGATTCTAGAAGCAGCCCAGAACCAAGTATGAACTTGTATAAACTAAAGACTAAGGCCAGGTGCACACAGAATCAGATGCGGCATGATGGTCGCGAGCAGACACAAGGAGACACAGAGAGACAACATCGAATGACTGCTAGAATATTATGGTATTATGGTATGGTAGTTGACATTGGACATATACATCAACATATATGCCTAACTTGGAGTCAGGCCAAAAGGGAAACATTCAAGGAGGAGGGTTAGGTCCGGTGCTGTGGATTGAATTAGGCGTAGCTCAGTGGTCAGAGCACTTGGTATATAGAACCAAGGACCCGGGTTCGATCCCCGGCGCCGGAGCGAATTTTTCTCCTCGAATGTTAATTAAATATTAATTGACTGCTAGAATTTCGTCGCGAGGAGACTGTCTGATAGCTGCAGTGTACTGCGCATGCGTTAGTAGTGGCTATGATTGCGTGCTTTCACTGTCTACAAATACTATATTGTTGTGTAATGCACATTATTCATAATGGAGCTCGATGCGGATAAATTAGTTGTTCAGTACATTTACGTTCTGTAAAATCTTTGTAACAATATCGCGACAATAATGTGATTTCTAAAAATATGTGAGAAATTGCAAATGAGATGAAAGCACCAGGTGGATAATAATATTGATAATAATAATTTGTAGTAGGCCTACTTCTATGCTCTATACTTTCATTCATTATTGATTTAATACACTATTTTTCTTTATTGTGAGTCGTGGAAGTAGTCATAAACATATAAAATGACGTTTGTAGTATTTAATTTTAAGATTCTTTCAATTCTATTGATTTTTAGGTGTATTATGCGTCCTTAGGAAATAATAACCAAAAATATAATGGAATTTCTCATATAGACAGTCCTCTTTCATTGACGCCATTTTCTAGCCTAGGCCAGTTTTTTAAACCCACACAGCCAGCAAATCAGTTGTCGCGAGGCATTGTAAAGCAAAATGTCGCATCTCGCCTCGCCACGTCGCATCTGATTCTGTGTGCACCCGGCCTAAGACTGGTTTGTTCCTCAGGAACCAAGAAGTAGTTCCCAAAGTATTTCAGCCTCGTTTCGTCCAATTCAGGACACTAGGAGCAGAAGTTCCTTCTTTCTTGTAACATTGCCTACACAGGAACAACATTTGTAATTGTCTTCTTAACAAAAGTCGCCTGTCAGAATACCTGCCATCAAACTTATATTCCTTCTACTCGCTGATGAAAGGAATTTACTGAAATCAGGCAGCAGTTCCTCAATGAGGAATTTACCCTGTATCATAGTAGGTGCTTCAGTACAAATCTTTTTTGTGTGTGTTTTGAGGAGGGCCCCACAGGCAATCACTGCAGCCCCAAACGGGTTTATTGTGCTTAGCACTTCTTTATGTGGGAATAGTTGAGTTCGAAAGCCCTATTTCTTGTAAATATCATTCATGACTTAACTATACAGTACAATCCATCGATTCAGCCATCCAAAGAAGGGGATTCAATGACCTTTTATTAGGCTTAGTATGTTGTTGTTTTCTAATGCCAGGCGTTTGACAATAAAGTCATTTGACCTCTTGCACTCCAATATTTTTCAAAGATATTATCATGGTGAGCCAATGAAGCACAGATTTTGAGGTGTTTCGAATCCATTTCTTGGTTTGAGTTGCACAATGGGCAGTTAGGGGACTGATATATTCCAATTCTATGCAGGTGTTTGGCCAAACAATCATGGCCTGTTGCCAATCTAAATGCAGCTACAGACGATTTTCGTGGTAAATCGGAAATTAACTGTGGATTATGATGCAGAGAGTTCCATTTTTTCCCTTGGGATTGTGTTATCAAATTTTGTTTGTTGAAGTCTAAGTATGTAGATTTAATAAATCTTTTCACAGAGTAATATGTAGATTTAGTAACAGGTCTGTAAGTAGCAGTGCTGCCCTTCTTTGCTAAAGCATCCGCATTCTCGTTTCCCAGGATTCCACAATGGGATGGTATCCATTGGAATGCAATTCTTTTATTGAGTGATATTAATTGAGAGAGCATTTTAGTTATTTCTGCTGTTTAAGATGAAGGTGTGTGTTTAGAGACTATTGATACTAGCCTTAGTATAAATGGTGGAATCCGAGCAGTTAAAGAAAGATTTTCGTAAGAAATCCTAAAGGATCTGCATGTTGACTTGATAGCCAGAAGGCCTAATCCAAGACAGTCAATGATGATGATATGCCCCACTAAGATAACCCACTTTTGATGCGAAATAAAGCCCAAGCATGTTCCCCATTACATAATGAAACATATTAAACCGTGTCTTACCTGTGAGATGTGAGCACGATAGACTGGCCAGACTTCTGTATAGAAGTCAACACATTCCATAAATTCCGTCTGGCCACGGGGTCGACTCCGCTGGTTGGTTCATCCAAGAAAATGACTGAAGGGTCTCCTATCAGAGCCATGGCCGTGCTCAACTTTCGTTTGTTTCCTCCACTGTATGTACCACACCGTCTGTTCTCATATTCCGTAAGTCCTGTAAAGAGATGTCAAACAATTAATCAGTTTATGGAATATAAATGATTGAGTAGCCGAAAAGTCACACTCTTGTACAAGTACAGCACGAACTTAACCCGGGCTATGGTATGGATGATGATGATGATATGAGCCGTTCAGAGCAGAAGTGGTGTAAGTCAAAATTGGATAATGAGGTTTAAAGTAAATATTCTGTAAAATACAGCGCAAAGTAGCAATTAATATGTATTTCGTGCTATCCACTGACTACTAATACTTACTTACAAATGGCTTTTAAGGAACCCGAAGGTTCATTGCCGCCCTCACATAAGCCCGCCATCGGTCCCTATCCTGAGCAAGATTAATCCAGTCTCTATCATCATATCCCACCTCCCTCAAATCCATTTTAATATTATCCTCCCATCTACGTCTCGGCCTCCCCAAAGATCTTTTTCCCTCCGGTCTCCCAACTAACACTCTATATGCATTTCTGGATTCGCCCATACGTGCTACATGCCCTGCCCATCTCAAACGTCTGGATTTAATGTTCCTAATTATGTCAAGTGAAGAATACAATGCGTGCAGTTCTGCGTTGTGTAACTTTCTCCATTCTCCTGTAACTTCATCCCGCTTAGCCCCAAATATTTTCCTAAGCACCTTATTCTCAAACACCCTTAACCTATGTTCCTCTCTCAAAGTGAGAGTCCAAGTTTCACAACCATACAGAACAACCGGTAATATAACTGTTTTATAAATACTAACTTTCAGATTTTTTGACAGCAGACTGGATGATAAAAGCTTCTCAACCGAATAATAACACGCATTTCCCATATTTATTCTGCGTTTAATTTCCTCCCGAGTGTCATTTATATTTGTTACTGTTGCTCCAAGATATTTGAATTTTTCCATCCCTTCGAAGGATAAATCTCCAATTTTTATATTTCCATTTCGTACAACATTCTGGTCACGAGACATAATCATATACTTTGTCTTTTCGGGATTTACTGACTACTGACTACTAATAGCTTAAATAAATTGAATATTAATTGCTACTTTGTGCTATATTGTACAGAATGTTTACTTTAACCCTCATTCTGTAATTCAGTGGCTGACCACGATAACATCTTTGAAAAGTACTGGAGTGCAAGAGGTCAAATGACTTTATTGTCAAACGCCTGGCATTAGAAAACAACAAGAACAACTTTAACCCTCATTACTCATTTTTGACTTACACCACTTCTGCTCTCAATGGCTCATATGTGTATTAATGATATCGAAATGAGTCCGAAGTCCAACGCCGAAAGTTACCCAGCAATTGTGCTTCAATTGGTTGATGAAAAACCCTGGAAAAAACCACAATCAGATAATTTGTCCCAACCAGGATTTGAACCTGAGCTCGCTCATTTCACGGTCAGATGTGCTAACCATTACCCCACAGCAGTGGAATAGTCATTACTTAAAACAATCCTTACAAATATAAAATTCAAATAATGAATATGATTCGCCACTCACCCATCTTCCTAATCCACTTGTCAATTTCACTCTCAACTGCAACTGGAGAGACACCGCGGAGCTTGGCAAAGAGTCGCAGCATCTCACGGCCTGTCAGAGCCTCGTTGATAGCATCGAACTGCGGGCAGTATCCGATCTCGGACAGGAACTGAAAACCAAGACGTTCCTCGTTCTCATCGCATTCAGTTATAAGACAAACTAAAATTCTACGTCCATCTTTAAGTCTGAACTGAAAGATATGACGGGACTGCTGTTATAATGTATATTTCTTACCTTGTGCCTTTCACTTTTGAGTTTGTAATGGTTAATGCGTGCATCTCCCGAAGTGGGTATTTCATCTCCAGTCAGCATCCTGAATGTGGTTGTTTTTCCTGCTCCATTGACACCAAGCAAACCAAAGCATTCCCCGGAATACACACCAAAACTGACGCCCTTTACTGCTGTAAAATTTTTCTTAAATTTCTTCACCAAATTATGGACTAGCATGATATCATCACCATTCTCAAGTGTTCCAGCTGCAAATATAAGCACATACAAAGAATAATAATAATAATAATAATAATAATAATAATAATAATAATCAACCACCATAAAATTAGGTGGAGCAGAAGAAGATGTGAAAAGACATATTCGGCTAGCAAATGGAGCATTTGCACAGCTATATCCCATATGGCGGAATAACAACATCTCATTGAAGACAAAGCTCAGACTGTTTAACACAAATGTAAAATCAGTCCTCCTCTATGGTTGTGAAACATGGAAAATTACGGATGTAATAAATAAAAAGATACAGACGTTCGTCAACAGATGTCTGAGACGCATTCTAAATATAAGATGGCCGAAATAATAGCAAATAAAGAATTGTGGAGAAGAACTAACCAATCATAAATATGTTACCAAATAAAACAAAGAAAATGGAATTGGATAGGCCACACGCTGAGAAAGCCAGATGGAGCTATTGAGAAGACTGCAATTGATTGGAATCCACAAGGAGTAAGGAAGAGAGGACGGCCTAGTAAAACATGGAAATGATCAATAGAGGAGGAAGTAGAGAGATGTGGGAAAAGCTGGAAAGAGGTGAAACGGATGGCTGGCGACAGAGTACGCTGGAGGAACTTTACCACTGCCCTATGTTCCACCCAGGAAGAACAGGATATAAGAAGAAGAAGACCATAAAATTAAAATATCTAAAAGCAAAACAAAGATAATGGCATTTAAAGGGGAAGATCTAGTTAGAAGCAAAATAGTAATTGATAATGAAATTTTAGAGTAAGTAACTATTAGGGATGGTTATACAGGGCTTCCATTCCAAAATTTCCAAGTCTAAATTGCTAATTATTTCAATTGAATTTAATTTAAACAAAAAATACGCCAATTTAGTTATGGAGGGGTAAGTTCAAAACCAGTGTTAATTGCATTTTAGATTTCATCTCCTCAATAACCCCCATTCCTCTTTGAAATTTCAAACGGCATCTTTTATTTTGATAATTAATTTGAACGAGTATTCAATTGTCTATACATTCTCATTAGTTTTACAACTTTGTTTTCTATTGTCACTTGATTATTGTCAGTTGGTTGCAGTATAAAAACTCAATTTATTTTGGGTAATTTTCTAAATTTAATCAGTTACGTAAATGTATTAAATTGAATGTTCAAAATGTCCTCCATTGCTGGCTAGACAATAATACAGCCTATTTTGGAACTCCTCTACATAACACTGTCATAGTATCAAAACCATATATGAATAACGTAAATCAAAACTTCGGCTTTTATTATCCTTTATCTTATTTTAAATTTTTAAGGAATAGGTTTATAATACACACCCATAATACTCCTTAATATTCGTTTGTTTTACTACCTGAAATAACTTGTAATGAACAATAGTCTTTGTATAATTTCGAAGGAAAAATTGTTCCAGGGCCGGGTATCGAACCCAGGACCTTTGGTTAAATGTACCAACGCTCTACCAACTGAGCTACCCGGGAACACCGATCCAATTTTTTCCTCTATATCCACAAAGTGGGCTGACAACCGTCAAGCAACCAACATTGAGTGCACACTAACTCGGGTCGGGTAGTTCCCGGGTAGCTCAGTTGGTAGAGCGTTGGTACGTTTAACCAAAGGTCCCGGGCTCGATACCCGGCCACGGAACAATTTTTCCTTCGAAATTATTCAAATCAACTTTACAGGGAGTTATACTTGAAAGCTTGATTTGAATAATTTCAAGGAAAAATTGTTCCGGGGCCAGGTATCGAACCCAGGATCCTTCGCTTAGTGCGCGAACGCTCTTCCGACTGAGCTGCCCCAGGAACTATACACGACACCATCACAATTTTTCCTTGTATCCACACGACTCAAATGAGCTGACTAAACGCCAGAACTCAACTATGAGTGCACACAATACTGTGTGACTTAAATTGTGGCTTTCTGTTAACGTACCTCCAGTAACGAATGTATTATACAAATCTGGCTTTCAGGTAGTAGCTCCCTGTAAAGCAGGTTTGAATAATTTCTGTACTTGTACTAATTTTGTACTTGATTTGAATAGTCTTTGTAGTTTTATTCTCTTCAACTCTAATCAACAATATCCACCCTATTCAATATAACAAATAATCTTATATTTCAGGGGAAGGGCAGTCAGGCAGTCAGACATGTCAAAAACCACTTTTTGGTATGAAGGTGCTGAAAATGTGTATTTCTATGATAATTCGAAATAGATTTTTTGTAGCATTACAATAATTATTTTATGCTCGACCATGCCGAAATGTAGTAATTATACACCTGGTAGCAGACCTTTAATGCATGTCATTAAAGTACACCTACTCATTAAAGGTCAGGCCTTTCAGCCAATGACGACTCAGGTTACAACTGTTCAGCCAATGACAGGTCAGCTTTCTACCGTTATAAAACCGCAAGTATTGATTATTCTCGGATATGCAATCGAAAGAGAATTAGCGAAAAGTCACGGAGGCTGGAAATCCAATACTGTCACAGAAGGTTATGTTCTGTTACTATAATAATTAGCGTTAATTGTAAATAATATTCAAATAAATTCAATTTGTCATCTCGTTTTTCAATGTCTAATTTCATTTCAATGTTATTTCTGTAGGTTCTTATGGCCTAGCAAGGTCAATGTGAACATCTGTTCCTCGGAAAAAATCAATACTCGCGTCTGCGCACATCTCACAACATACGGAACATTGCTCCAGGTCAGATACAATAAAATTAATAATATCAAGTTAGAAATATGGTCGAGCATAAAAAGTCGTATGAAACTCGCCTATAATGGTAATTAAGAAGCTCGTATGAAAATTATGAAACTCACTTGTGCTCGTTTCATAAATATCCATACTCACTTCTTAATTACCTTCATTATAGGCTCGTTGCATAATGTACTACCGGTATTATTATACTGTTCAATAAGGAACTGTTCAATAAAGAAGTAAAAAGATAAATAACTGCTTACATTGTTACAAACCTTTAACATGCAATAGTATAAAAAAGAAGGTCATTCTATAACTTCATTTTCCTCTATTAGGCCATATGATATTAAAACTTAAAGTGTACAAACCTCTGAGTTTGTTATTGACTCGTTCAGTTTCCTTCAGCACATCTTCTTCTAGAAACTGCTCCTCAAATTCAGTTCCATAAGTTTTTTTCAGGAAAATATCATGAAGTTTCTCAAACACATTGTACTCTATCAGCATGACCACTCCAAAATAGAGCACGGCATTTATTCCCATATACAATAACTGCTCCCCAAGTCCATTTGGATTATCATCACTTGCAAATTCAAGGTAGGATCTATAAAATGCTGGGCAACGACCATCTTTGCAGTCAGGTTCTGAAAAGATTAAAGAAATTCTAGTCATGAGTTCTGCCATGCAGTTGAATTGCTTCGTTTAATAAAATTAGCTCCTATAAAAGTAACTGGTAATGCACCAGTAAAAGTAATATTATTTACATTATGTTGTTGTTTTCTAATGCCAGGCATTTGACAATAAAGTCATTTGACCTCTTGCACTCCAAAATTTTTCAAAGATATTGTCATGGTTAGCCACTGACGCACAGATTTTTAGATGTTCTGAATCCATTTCTTGATTTGCGTTGCACAATGGACAGTTAGGAGACTGATATATTCCAATTCTATGCAGATGCTTGGCCAAACAGTCATGGCCTGTTGTCAATCTAAATGCAGCTACAGACGATTTGCGTGGTAAATCGGGAATCAAGAGAGCGTATTGAAGGTTTAGAGTCCAATGCTAGTAGGTGCGGTATCATAATTTCTTCGGCGTATACTTACGTAATTTGTTGAGTAATTTTTATAATATTTTACTGGTAGCTTCCTCATTTTGTGTAAGAAATGAATACGCACAAAAACCATTTTTGTTAAAAGTGTGGCTTTGGACTATCTCATTCTCACCCTTTCAATTATATTGTGACAGTCGGGAGTCGATCGCGTCCCACAGAGGTCGGGGGCGCACGAGAAAACGAGCGATGCAGCAAAGAAGGTTGCGGCCGCTCGGGTCTGGAGGGAACAGACATAAGAGGGGGCACGAGGTGGTAGTGCGGACGTGACGAAGGGTGAGGGGGAAGTAAAGCAGCTGGTGACTGAGGGGAGAAATCCAGAGAAGTCTGGATAGGCGCCATCTTCTCGGCATCTGCAGATAGATCGCGAAATCGTAATTTCTCGAAACTATGGTTTAGTAATAAATACCGGACGCGAGGAGAAGAGAGTTGTCAGTTTTTGGAGCAAGCCAGTCAGTATAGCAATGAAGCCAGCTTCGAGACCGGAGTTCGACTTGTGTGTGTCCGTAACTGGGGGAGCGTCCTGGAGAGTGCGGCGAATCCAGAGTCTTTGGTTCGTTGTGAAGTGGACTGCAGTTGGGGGACCTGAGTTCGAAGTTCAGTGGACTGTCTCTGGAAGACTTGGGTTCGATATACTGTGAACTTGAGTGAATGAGCTAGAAGAACTAGCCAAGGCAAACGAACTGTGAACTGAGAACTGACAGTTCTGTTTTGTAAATAGTGAAGTTTCTTCTATTTCTTTTAATGCTGGATTTTTTTCCAATTCTTGTTTCACTCTTTGTTCAAAATCCAATTGCATTCTATTATCATACAAAATATGAATATAAGACCTTCAATAAGTTTATTCATGATAGTAGAAGAGAAACAATTCTGTATAGTGATGATTATATAGATGATGATATAAATATTAATCGATTTATTTTATTAGTTCTTTGTGAACAGTAGTTAATATTAACAGTTCATTGTTGTTCTCAATCATCATCATCATCCTTCACGAATTAGGCCTCTGTAGACCTGTTTCGGCCAAATCTAGCAGTCTTCTTAAAGATCTTCCTGGTCGACGATGTCCTCTAGGTTTATACTGCATCATAATTGTTCTCAATAATCCAAGTAAATTGTCATTGTCGTGTAGAGTGCAATAACGAATACTGTGTTACTGTGTGGAGTGGAAATCCCACTATTGACGGAAGTGTTTACATTCAAATGTAAACTTCATCTTACGATGTTGGATGACGTATATACGTCCGTTGATGTGACATATTAATGAATATTTAAATACTTATATAGTCACAATCATGCCTAGTATGAAAGAAAAATTTCACAAATTTCAAGCCTTTGGCGTGAAACGAACTCGATAGCTCAGTTGGTAGAGCGCCTGACCGGAGTACAGGAAGTCGCAGGTTCGAATCCCGCTGTGAAATTTTTCTTTCATACTAGGCATGATTGTGACTATATAAGTATTTAAATATTCATTGTTTATATTCAATTACAGAAAGTAATTATTGTTGTTTTAACTAGAAGTTACATTCTTGTTTGAAATTAAAGTTACAATATTATTATTTTCAGCTATCTTGTAAAATGCCAATATATGTATAGTTCATTTTGTAAGTCATTGTAATCTTTAATTTTTGTTATTATGCGCAGATTTAATATACTGTTACTGTCGTAATTTATAATTTTAAGATTTTATGTAGATTTAAGATTTTGACAATATTAGACACTTGTATGCAAGTCTACTGACAACTAATAAATGAATACTGAATACAACTCGCAGAAATAATGTACGGAAAATCACTATATATATATTTTTTTAATCCAATGCCACCAGGTTGTCTTTTCGACATTTCTTGTCTTCTCTCCTGGCCGTGGCTTAGCTGTAACTCACTTCTGAGGTTGGGGCGCCTGGAAGGCGGAGTTACACTACCCCGATGATGTGATAGGATGACTATATACAAACAGCAGACAATAGCCGAAAACTACTCTCTCAGTATAAATAATGCTCAAAACATGTACCTCCGTGAAATTCTCGAAATCGAATTATGCAGGAACACAGAAATTTCCGTTAAAACTTCCCTACTAAGAATAATTCAACATTAGACGCTTAAATCAACTAATCAGTCAAGTCTTCATGTTGATAAAGCTATTCGTTTTTATGATGAGAATTTTTTAAGTTTTCTGTAATATGTATTCTATGGCAGTATTACTATAGTCAGGCTGAAAGTGTTAATATTCCAATTTAAATGTACTTAAATATTTGCTCTTACAGGTAGAGATAAAAATGTTGGAACTCACTACAACAAGGATCATTTCCAAGTAGCTTGCAGTCCACTTTTGCAATTGTGCAAACGTTGTTTCTGAAGACCTGGTCGGAGAAACGCATGAAAGCAAATGTGACGCAGAAATGAGGAATAAACTCAAAGATGAACTTCAGTCCTTTTCCAACATTTTCATAGTCTTCAGCCATTAGCATGGCGTACACCACTATCGCAAAGATCATGCCTACAAAAGAAAAACAGTTGCATTGTAACATAAATGAAGATACACAGGAAAAACGAACAATGTCACAATTCCTTTAAGGGTGATGTCGTTACCTAATTCACTGTATTACTATAAACTTTAGTGTTATTTTTACCAAAAGTGGTAAAGGAGAATTAAAACCACTGATACAGTCATCATTTCCTTCATTTCAAGCAGAAACACCAATAAATTTTGCAGTAATATACTGAAACAGATCATTATGTCACCCTTAATGGAAATGTGACATTGTTCGTTTTTTCGGTGTACCCTTCAAATGGGAGTAACCATATAAATATGTTAATGAAGGGATCATGGAAAAATTACGGCCAATTTCAAGACATTATACTGTATCGTTGAAACGGAGCTTTTGGGCTAAGATGCCATGGTCTACTGGTGCAGATGTTACCAGACGTTTCGTCTACTACTGCGGCAGACATCTTCAGTGGTTAGGTATCCCCGGTCGAAGTCTTCTGCTCGGGATACCTGTAGCAACTGATAACCTGACTGGTTGCTTGTCCTTATTTATAGAGCCGGGGATTGGCCTTGGTGTCCCGTTGTCGCGGCGGTCCGCACCCATCGGATCTCTGAAGATGTCTGCCGCAGTAGTAGACGAAACGTCTGGTAACATCTGCACCAGTAGACCACGGCATCTTAGCCCGAAAGCTCCATTTCAACTAGACACCGGCCGTGAAAGCCTGCATGCTAAGATTATACTGTATCAGCATAAAGCTCAGTAAAAAATGAAATGGTTTAAATATTTCTATCTAAAAAGGAAATTGTTAACAAGCTTATGTCGAAACTTCCCCTCTAACTACGTACCGGTACATTGTTAGATCTCAATAGCAGACACACAGGATGAACCATAAGTGATGTCACTAATTTCAGAGGGTTATTCTTTGAGATATTTCAAACAAAAACGTTTAATACAATTTTTCTCGTTTCAGCTTCCTTTTTGAGATAAAAATTGTTTTATATGAAAAATTTCATAGCACATTTTGGGAAAGCCTTTGACTGAATTCCCAATATGCTTAGTCAATTTAAGAGAGTGGTGTATTATGATAATATATGATTGAAAGAATTTTAGTTTTGTCCTTTAAATGTGCAGAAATTTAATCCAAACAAACGTACCTAAAATTGTAAAATTCCTTTGTAGAATGAAAAGTTACATTTGTTGGATCATATTTCTACACATTTATTGGACAAAACTAAATTTCTTTCAGTCGTTTATTAGCTATCATAAAGGTACGGTCACGCGTCACTACTTTTGCAGCGATGCAGTACAAAAAACTGCGCAACTCTTGTACTGCGACGTGTGAACAACGGTGCAACCCCAAAAGTAGCGGCTGCCGAACCTGCTGCCCGCTACTTTTCCATGCTGCGCGCAGCTTAAAAGAAGCGACATGTGAACAGGGTTCTCAGGGTTGCAGCCGCAGCATTTTTGATATCGGTTTTGTTCAAACTTTTGATGCGGTTGCGACCAGTGTTGCCACCCAAATGTGCCAATGATACTTTTATTGTTTGGATGTATTTTAATGTTAGATGTGATGAAAATAAATTATTTGTAACAGTTATTAAATGCACAACACAGTCTGAGCATATTTGCTGATGATATAATTCACTTTTCTAATTTTCTGTAGCGTAGTTTCAAACAGGAGGGTTGCCAACATTGATTACGTGAATATGCTGTTGGTTATCATTTAAGTATATAGGCGTTTTTAAAAGCTTTATAGTAAAAATAATGCCAATTTCTGAATACTAGTTAGGACAGAAAAGCAAATAATAGATAAGGAAGCTTTCGCATGAGTTTCTTAATAATACGAACATAACCACAAAATGTATATTGAGAAATCAACACGGAGATGGAAACCTGCAGCATGACTGCGGCTGCAAAAGTAGCGCCTTGTGTGCGAACAGACTCACAACCTCCAGTTGCAACTTTTGCTGCACTCGGGTTGCGCAGCACGAAAAGTAGCGTGTAGCGTGCTACTTTTGGCTTACGTGTGAACACGACACGCAACTTTTGCAGCTGCAGTACAAAAGTTGCACAGCAAAAGTAGCGACGTGTGACCGTACCTTAATACACTTCTCTCTTAAATTGACTGAGCATATTGGGAATTCAATCAATGGCTTTCCTGATACATGCTATGAAATGTTTCATACAAAACAATTTTTATCTCAAAAAGGAAGCAAAAAGGAGCAAAATTGTATGAAAATTCTTTGTTTGAAATAACTCAAACAATCATATACCTACTTGGAGGATTTAATGAAAAATTGTTTTCAGGACATGGGAAAAGTGATTGAAGGAAAAAGAATAAAGTCCATAAGATTTGCTGATGATATGGCGTTGTTAGAAGAAGAGGAGATGTTACTAAGGGACATGCTACTGGAGCTAAATGACAGCTGTGAGCAGTATGGGATGAAGATAAATGCAAAGAAGAAGTAGACTATGATTATTGGAGATCGAGACGTAGATGGAAGGATAACATTAAAATGGATTTGAGGGAGGTGGGATATGACGCTAGGGACTGGATTAATCTTGCTCAGGATAGGGACCGACGAAGGGCTTATGTGAGGGCGGCAATGAACTTGTGAATTTTCTAAAAGCCATTTTTTTGTTTTGTATTATCACATAACACGTAAGTCACTTACCAAGCAACATATCCACCATACTGAGAATAGAATTTGCCCCTGCATTTGATTTTCTGAAATAGCTGAACAAATAGGAAAAGGGAATTCCAGATAATCCATACATCAGCACTATTAAGAAAAACACACCTGAAAAACAGAAGTGCATATTTAAAGGATTAATTCTAGAACACAAAATTATTAAAAAAAAAAAAAAAAAAGACAATTTTTATATGTAGTACCGGTACTATGAAAAGACAAAATATTGAAGTGTACAGACATAATGAATCATAATCAATTAAACTATTTAATCATTTAAGGGAAGCTGTACACCGAATTTTGACAAAAAAATAAATTTTTGTTTTTTTTTATTGTTTTTCTGTGGTTCAATATGTGTAAAATGATAATACGATTTTATTTGTTCTAATTGTCGCTCTTAACCCTACCTTCCGCAAAAATATTGTAGTAATTCTTAATGCAAAAAATATTACCAATGAAAATTTTTTTTGCCAACCACTCAATGGAATTTTAAATTTATTTAGCCGATTTTATACATAAAAATATGTTACATATGCCTCATTTTTCCTACATTTGTAGTTTTTATCACTTGTGAGAAAAGTGCTCCCAAAATTGAGAAATTTAACATTGCATGATTTGGAAACTTTGACATCATTTTTCGGCACTCTCTTATTTTTGTGACATTGGTGCACTTTTCTCAGAAAGTATTGTACCCAGAAGGCTGAAATTAATACACAATATCAATGTGATGGCATGTTGCACAGTAGATTAAAAAATTAAGATTATTTCTACCTTCAGCAAAAATAAAAAATAATTTGTAATAGTTCTTAATGCAAAATATGTTATCAATGAATTTTTTTTTGTCAACTACTCAGTGAAATTTTAAATTTATTTAGCCGGTTGTACACATAAAAGTATGTTACATATGCCCAATTTTTTTCTACATTTGTATCTTATATAACTTCTGAGAAAAGTGCACCTAAAATTGAGGAATTTAACATTGTAAGATATGGAAGTAGTCCCGCACCGTGGTCTAAGGCATCCTGCCTGGGACTTGCATTATGAAATGCGCGCTGGTTCGAGTTCTCATGGGAGAAGAAATTTTCCCATGAAATTTCGGCCAGTGTATGGGACTGGTGCCCACCCAGCATCGTGATGCACTTGGGGAGCTACGATAGGTAGTGAAATCCGGTTACGCAAACCAGCTATAATGGCTGGGGGGCTCATTGTGCTAACCACACGATACCTCCATTCTGCTTGGGTGATCGTCCACCTCTGCTTGGCATGTGGCCGTGAGGCCAGCAGCCGACTGGTCGGTCTTGGCCCTTCGTGGGCTGTAGCACCACGGATTATTATTATTATTATTATTATTATTATTATTATTATTATTATTATTATTATTATTATTATTATTATTATTATTATTATGCATCTGTAGTTTGGAACTCTATTACTAGTTCTGATACGGCAAAACTGGAAAATATTTGAAGGAAATTTATTTCATTATGTTCGTACAGATTCCTGCCTAATAACTCTGAGTATAATTATGATCAAAAATGGGAGCGCTTTAAATGTCGAAGCCTGTATGCCAGACGTCATGATCTCGATTACTTATTCTTATGCAAGGTTCTTAAAGGTGACATTAATTGTCAATCTTTCTTAAACAGTGTCAGCCTTCGTATTCCTATGAAGGACATGAGACATCACAAACTCTTCTATATTAGAAATTCTAAATCTTCCTCGCCGGTCTCCAGATGTATTAAACATGCTAACTTACATGTAGGCGATTTCGATCCATTCAATGTATAGAAGTATTAGAATATGGCAATGTCTTTGCTAATATTATTGCCATAATCCTTATACACAAATTGGTAGTACGAATCAACTCCTTTCCCTAATATTTTATAGTTTTAATTATTGTAATCTATGTTCTTTATTTTATTGTTAACACAAGTATTTAATTGTACCATAGTTGTTCATTTTAATGTATTAATTGTATCACTGTGCTGGACTTTTATTGGCCAATGGCTGTTGTCCAGCACATAAATATCAATAAATAAATTATTATTATTATTATTATTATTATTATTATTATTATTATTATTATTATTATTATTATTATTATTATCATCATCATATCCCTCACGTATTAGACCCTACAGGATCTGTTACGGTCTCATGCCAGCGCTTTCGTGGTCTCCCCAATTTCCTCTTTCCTCTTGGTACATAAGTAAGAATCTGTTTAGGCCATCTAGTGCGATCCATCCTTTCGACATGTTTTTTCCACTGAAGTCGATATTGTTGAACAAAATTAACTATAGGATCCATTTTGAGTTCCTGCAATATGTCCACATTTTTACAGTGTTCCAGCAAAGAGCATCCCGCTGTTCGTCTCATGAACCTCATTTCCGCTGTCGTCAGCCTTTGCTCATCAGCTTTTCTGATTGTCCATGCCTCGCTACCGTAAGTGAGGACCGGTCGAGCTAGTGTTTTATATTATTATTATTATTATTATTATTATTAGTATTATTATTAAGATATGGAAGTACAGTCTCCTCTTAATTTTAACTACTTCTAAATACAAGATTTTACGTGTCTGAGCTTTTTGTTCCAAATCCCCCCCCCACCTCATTCAATTTTAATTGTAATTATACCTCACTTTCGAAAAGCCCTGTATAATTGTGAATAGGTACTGTACAAATTGATCTTAAAACATACCCAATTCTTCATTCCTGGAGAAGGCATCATATGGATCAGCAAGGAAGACTGCTAACACCATGATGGATATTGCAACTAAGTAGTAGAAGCAGTCCCATATGAAACAAGTGAACCAGTATAAAAATGGAGAGACGCCGGTCATCAGCTGCACCTGCTTGGCTTTGGAGACTCTCTCTGTTATGGGAAATCTAATGAAGCCCCCTATTATGAAGAGCAGGCCATAAGGCAACAGAGTTCCCCATAAGGCCATAACAGTAATATTTGGTCCTCTCAGCAATGCATTTGATCCAGCTGTCTGCAACACAATATAACATATTTATCATATTATACGTCATTCTGCTTCATACAATAAGTAAGCCTACATTATAGTTAGATTTATTCATCGTTGGCTTATTCGGAAATAATAACAAAACTTTTTTTTGGTGATTATCATGAATCCTGTTCCAAGGTTGGGACATCCATAAAAGAGAAAAATAATAAATAGAGGTATGTATATAAAAAAAGTCGTATTTTGTCACTTGCTGTTTGCACAGCATGACAGTTTACACTACTGACGAACTCAGGTAGACCTACAAATAACAAATATCGAAAGGAAACAATAGAATAATTTGTGTAATTGATTAACTAGCGGACTTACTCGTGTTAATTCTGTAAGTCTGTGCGGCTTACAGCTGTTTCGGTGCTTCATCACACCATCCTCAGAGCCTACTAGATCTCGGTGTCATCTCGAACTTCTCTTCCTGTTGTGTGGGTGCGTTTGATTGTTGAAAAGTGGAGTCAAATAGTGTGTGTGTACTGATATTGATCTGTGTTGAGAATTTGATCGAGGTGTGTTTATATATTTCGTATTGTTCTAGTGTGTTAAGTTTTTGGTTCTTGGGTTGTATATGTAGGATTTCCATGTCCGCATTTATGTTATTGTATGTATGGTTAGCATTGGTTATGTGATCAGCATATGTAGATGTATTGTGTCCTCTGGTTATTGCTTTAATGTGTTCTTTGTAGCGTGTTTGGAATGATCTGCCTGTCTGTCCAATGTAGAACTGAGGATGGTGTGATGAAGCACCGAAAAAGGTATAAGCCGCACAGACTTACATAATTAACACGAGTAAGTCCGCTAGTTAATCAATTACTTATATTCAAGTGTTAAAAGTAGTGTACGCAAGATTCAAAATGGAGAATAATTTGATTACATGAAACTATCGAGTTGTCCACAAAGACAATTGAATCCTCCTTTCAAGGCATTGATTGACTGAATTCATTCATCTCAGTTTAAAAATATGGAAACCTAATGAAAACTGTAGACTACATTATTCAATACTTCCATTTTAATCCAAAGATAGTGTGCAAATGAATAAACATACGCTATTTGGAAATCCAATAGTGTGCAGTCAATTAATGCTCGTAGACTGCCTGTTATATATAATAGTTCATGCTGTACATGTATACAAAAATTGATATATACAGTGAACAATAAGTATGGAATATTGCTAATAACTTCTTAAATTTTAGTTTTACAAAATAAGTTTTATACAAAAGCTATTGGAGATAAACCATACAATGTGTTACCAGTGTACGAAGAAAGTTAGTTATTCAAACATAGAGAGTATGACAGAAAACTTTATACGGCACCCTATATTAAAATGTACATATTCCGAATCTCCATTAAATTTTACGTATGAATTGTAGAAATTTTACCCATTCACCCGTTTCATGTCTTTTAACTATATTAAACTTGTTTCGTGGACTTCAAACTTGAGGCAAATAAATATATAAAATCATGTTGAGTAGGCCATAAAAGTAAACAAAACACTATCACTAACCATACTTTATGACAGATGCTCAAAATGAAAATCATTCACAACCACCAAACAAAATCCCTGTCTATCACGGAAACAGTCCATTGTCTTTCTCACAGTTACATGACTGATTTTTTCCATTTCATATCTACAATGGACTGTTTTCGTAGTAGACTGGAACATTGTTTGGGTGTGAATGGTTCTCATTTTGAGCATCTGTTGTTAAGTTTGATTAGTGATAGTGTTTTGTTTAGTTTTATGGCCTACAGTTATTAGCAACATTACATACTTATTGTTCATCTTGTATATTATGTCAGTTTTAAGCTACTGTATTTATTATGAGGTTAATAACAAAACTGAATAAAAAATTAAATTAGGTATCCCTTCATTTCAGTTATATTACATCAGTTGAAACGATGTTGGGTATCTCGTACAGATGAGCATCTTTCAGCTCTATACACTGTGTACTTACTTACTGGCGTTAAAGGAACCCGCAGGTTCATTGCCGCCCTCACATAAGCCCGCCATTGGTCCCTATCCTGAACAAGATTAATTCATTCTCTATCACCATATCCCACCTCCCTCAAATCCATTTTAATATTATCTTCCCATCTACGTCTCGGCCTCCCCAAAGGTCTTTTTCCCTCCGGCCTCCCAACTAACACTCTATATGCATTTCTGGATTCGCCCGTACGTGCTACATGCCCTGCCCATCTCAAACGTCTGGATTTAATGCTCCTAATTATGTCAGGTGAAGAATACAATGCGTGCAGTTCTGCGTTGTGTAACTTTCTCCATTCTCCTGTAACTTCATCCCTCTTAGCCCCAAATATTTTCCTGAGAACCTTATTCTCAAACACCCTTAACCTATGTTCTTCTCTCAAAGTGAGAGTCCAAGTTTCACAACCATAAAGAACAACCGGTAATATAACTGTTTTATAAATTCTAACTTTCAGATTTTTTGACAGCAGACTGGATGATAAAAGCTTCTCAACGGAATAATAACAGGCATTTCCCATATTTATTCTGTGTTTAATTTCCTCCCGAGTATCATTTATATTTGTTATTGTTGCTCCAAGATATTTGAACTTATCCACCTCTTCAAAAGATAAATTTCCAATTTTTATATTTCCATTTCGTACAATATTCTCGTCATGAGACATAATCATATACTTTGTCTTTTCAGGATTTACTTCCAAACCTATCTCTTTACTTGCTTCAAGTAAAATCCCCATGTTTTCCCTGATCGTTTGTGGATTTTCTCCTAACATATTCACGTCATCCGCATAGACAAGCAGCTGATGTAACCCGTTCAATTCCAAACCCTGCCTGTTATCCTGGACTTTCCTAATGGCATAGTCTAGAGCAAAGTTAAAAAGTAAAGGTGATAGTGCATCTCCTTGCTTTAGCCCACAGTGAATTGTAAACGCATCTGACAGAAACTGACCTATACGAACTCTGTTGTACATTTCACTGAGACACATTTTAATTAATCGAACTAGTTTCTTGGGAATACCAAATTCAATAAGAATATCATATAAAACTTCTCTCTTAACCGAGTCATATGCCGTTTTGAAATCTATGAATAACTGATGTACTGTACCCTTATATTCTCATTTTTTCTCCATTATCTGTCGAAGACAAAATATCTGATCAATAGTTGACCTATTACGCCTAAAACCATACTGATGATCCCCAATAATTTCATCTACATATGGAGTTAATCTTCTTAAAATTTTTCAAATTTTCTATCGCAATTTCGACTTCAGAAAGCGTGGTTTCAAGTATAAATGGTTCAGCAGTTTGTACTTCATTTTCGTCCCGATCATTTCTATTTGGCCTATGTATACTTAGTAGTTGCCCAAAATAGTTTTTCCATCTGTTCAGGATTGAATGAGTTATACACTGTGTACTGGAATTAATAATTATAAGGCACTGTAATGTCCTCATAGTATTGTCTTTTTTGCCACTCTCAGAGGAGGGAAAGAAAATATAGTCTGAAATCATCACCCAATGCTACAGCTCTACTACTGCTACACTTCAAACTTTACAGATATCTCAATTCTGTCAGTTGTAAGAAATCTTACCTCTTTATTCTCGAAAGGATGATTGGTAACTGTAATGGATTTTCCCGGAGCAAGAGCGCTAAGTACAGCATTGGACAGCATATTGATAGAAGTTGGAGCACCATGATAAGCAGCGGAGGAATGTAATGCATTCAGCACAGGTGCTATTGCGTTTGAAGTGAATTCTGCTGCGATTATGTATTTGGAACGGTAGCTGGCAAGGTCAGCATTTCCACGCTGCATGAGAGCTTCTGTGATATTGTTCCCAGTTCCGGTAACGTCATTCGCATTGGAACCAGCTTCTTTAACGAGCTCCACATATTTGTCACTCCAATCTTTGTGATCACCATTTGACGTGTATAACACTTCACTGGCACCATAATCTTTCAACGAGAAAGTGAGGGCAGGTTCTGATTCGTCTACACTGTCATCACTGAGAACTAATGTAAGGACAACCAACACAATGGCGACCAAAGTCTGTAAAAAAAAAAAAACACAAACACATACTTTATAATGTAATCATGTTTCTGGATATGCTGGTTCTGAAAGTAAATGAGAAGGCATGACAAACCAATACGCTCTCATTGTGTAGTATTGCTTCAACTTTATGAATATCAATGGCTAAGGAGTGATATCTCGTATCTATAAAAATGTTCATTTAGTTTAACTACATTATTATGTTAACAAAATTGGACAGTTAACTGATATTTTGTTCTCGAGTAGAAGATCATGCAAAGCAGAAACATATTTCAAAATAATTTGAAGGGAAAAATTGTTCCGGGGCCGGGTATCGATCCCAGGACCTCTGGTTGAACGTACCAGCGCTCTACCAACTGAGCTACCCGAGAACTCCACCTGACACCGTCTCAACTTTTCCCTTTATATCCACACAACTCGCGTGGGCTGACGAAATGCGAGAGACCCACATCGAGTGCACACACTCTCTGTGTGACTTGGAATTGTGGTTTTCTGTTAACGTACACAGTGACGTATATATTATGCAAATCTAGTCTTTCAGGTAAAGCTCCCTGTAAAGCAGATTTGAATAACTTCAAGGGAAAAATTGTTCCGGGGCCGGGTATCGATCAAATGAAATTATTCAAATCTGCTTTACAGGGAGCTTTACCTGAAAGACTAGATTTGCATAATATTTAAAAATGTTCTCTATTTTCAGAAAAATTATTTTTTTTTTAACTTTTCTTTTATTTACCTGTAAATTTACAGATACGAGGTATCACTTCCTAGTAATCCATATCAGATTTATATTACTTGGATGAATGAATAATACTCAACACATATTTGCCTATCTTGTTCCACAAGTAACTCCATCAATATTAATATCATTTATAATATGTTTTGAAATAATTAGGAACATAATTTGACACACACAGTTATTTCGCGTTCAGAAATATATTTTTTACTGATGTTACAAACAAAATAATTGACTTTGTCAGACAAATTTCTATGATGCAGATGCACATAATACCATACCACATAACTAACTTTTCTTATTTAATTAATGTGTTAGCGCAATTGAAAAATGTTTAAATAAATAGCCAAACATTGGCTGCGTTCAGCCAGGACAGCGCTAATTCAGCTATTCATTTTTGCTGAGTTCCAGCAGCTGTGAGGTCCTGAACGACCATTGCAAAATATCCGCTGTGTTTACAAAGAAACACGCTGCTATTGTTCCTTCTACTCCGGAATATATGATACCATTGGCTGCGTTCAGCCGGGACGCGCTAATTCAGCTATTCATTTTTGCTGAGTTCCAGCAGCTGTGAGGTCCTGAACGACCATTGCAAAATATCCGCTGTGTTTACAAAGAAACACGCTGCTATTGTTCCCTCTACTCTGGAATATATGATACCATTGGCTGCGTTCAGCCGGGACGCGCTAATTCAGCTATTCATTTTTGCTGAGTTCCAGCAGCTGTGAGGTCCTGAACGACCATTGCAAAATATCCGCTGTGTTTACAAAGAAACACGCTGCTATTGTTCCCTCTACTCCGGAATATATGATACCATTGGCTGCGTTCAGCCGGGACAGTGCTAATTCAGCTATTCATTTTTGCTGAGTTCCAGCAGCTGTGAGGTCCTGAACGACCATTGCAAAATATCCGCTGTGTTTACAAAGAAACACGCTGCTATTGTTCCCTCTACTCCGGAATATATGATACCATTGGCTGCGTTCAGCCGGGACAGCGCTAATTCAGCTATTCAATTTTGCTGAGTTCCAGCAGCTGTGAGGTCCTGAACGACCATTGCAAAATATCCACTGTGTTTACAAAGAAACACGCTGCTATTGTTCCCTCTACTCCGGAATATATGATACCATTGGTTGTTGCCTACCCCCTCCACTTTCGCTGGCTAGCAGCAGCCTTGCAGGGAAAAAAATTTTGCTACAAAAATGGCGCCTGCTATTTCAGCGCTGTCGGCCAGCAAGCCGTTCAGTGCTGTCGCTACTTCAGCGCTACCTCAGCGCTGTCCCGGCTGAACGCAGCTATTGATAGTAAAACATATTGATAGTATCATTGAATCGAAGATAATTTATAATATAGAAATATGGGAAAATGGTTTATTCCGATTATATATTAATAGAATAAAAGTCAAATTTTGTAAAATAAAAAAAATATTTAGGAGTTACTTGGAATTTATCAAACATAGGGCTATTTATGAAATGGGTATGGATAGTAACATGGGGACTATTTTAGTGAAAATGGTAGTTGACATTATATTACAGAGAAATGGGACAATAATGTTGAAAAAAAATGCATACAAATGTACTTCATCTTACAATGTTTGGTGACTTATACGCGTCCGTTGATGTCACATATTAACGAATTTAAATGTTATTATAGTCACAATCATGCCATGGTATGAAAGAAAAATTTCACAACCTCGAGCGGGAATCGAACCTGCGACTTCCTGTTCTCCGGTCAGGTGCTCTACCATTGAGCTATCGAGTTCGTCTCACGCCATGCCAAACATCGTAAGATGAAGATTACATTTGTAAAGTTTCTTTCAACCCATAAGCAGTGCTGACTAGATCAGACGCTATGGACAGTACTCTATAACAGAGTCGCCAGTATGAAAGGATGATTCCGAGCGTTTGGCGTGAGACGAACTCGATAGCTCAGTGGTAGAGCGCCTGACCGGAGAACAGGAAGTCGCAGGTTCGATTCCCGCTCGAGGTTGTGAAATTTTTCTTTCATACCATGGCATGATTGTGACTATAATAACATTTAAATTCAAAAATGCATACAATTTTTGTGCTCGACAAAATGAATTCCAATTGGCTAAAAGATTTAGAATATAATGTTAATAGATTAGGTCTAAATTGGGTATAGCAAAAAATTAAGGAAATGAAAATAACTTTAGCATGCATGCAATATGATATATAAGGGGAGCAATGAGATAGCTACACAAGAACATTACAGAGACATAAATTCTTACCAGCAGTGTGGAAGCCACCCAATTCCTGTAGTTATGAATAATTCGCTTTGTGAACAAAGCTGATATTTGTTGCCTCAATAGAACTGATCCTGTACTCTTCTTGAATACCAGAGCTGAAACATAATGCACATTTCTCTAAGATTATTAGACAGCTGGTGGTGAATTATGATCAATTATTTTAATTCATTTAAAATATTATTAGTTTAATAGCCTACATTAATTGATATTCTACTTTACATTCACTACTATATCTCTAATAAAAAAAGGTAAAGGTATCCCCGTAACATGCCATGAAGGCACTTGGGAGGCATGGAGGTAGAGCCCCATGATTTCCATGACCTCGGCATTAGAATGAGATGGTGTGGTCGGCACCACGCTCTGGCCGCCTTTTACCTCCGGGAAAGACCAGGTACTCTCTAATATTACAGGTAGCTGATCTGTCTATGTTAACACATCAAATGAATAAATGATTTCTTTCAACTGCTAGCAAACGAAGAATTAGCCTTCAAGGAATTGTGTACCGGTATTTTTAAGATGAATAAAGTAAATATTTCTCCGTTTCATATAGACATATATATAGTCCCTATATTGAGCAAGATTAATCCATACTCTACCATCATATTCCACCTGCCTCAAATCCATTTTTATGTTATGGGAATATAATGCATTTCACATTCCATTTAATAAAGAGTTGAGTGTAAATCACTAAATGTTATTGAGTTGATATTATATAATAAATTGCCTGAAGATATTAAGAATATAAATAAGGTTTCTCATTTTAAAACTAAACTAAAAAAGTTTTTAACTGAAAAAGGTTTCTATTCCGTTGATGAATATTTCAACTAAATTAATAACTATTGACTTTTCCTATGCAATGTATTTTGTCAATTGGAATAATGAAAAGTAAGTACATGTAAGTAAGTAAGTAGCAGTAAATATCAAAACGAAAAAATGTAATTTAAATACAAATATTACAGACAAGATTTTAGTGGGTAAGCATTAATGTTTGGCAAATAAAGAAAGTGATATGCCTTTCAGAGAATTTTTATTGTGAAACATTTAGTGAAAAAGAAAGATTACAAGAAAGTGAAGCAACGTTTTAGATAAAACTATCTGGAGTTTCTTCATAATCGTACGTCTATAAACTTATTCATAAGTGGAGATCTATAGGATTTGTACGTAATAAAAAAAGATAAGATAAGATAGGATATTTATTAGCCTAAAGAATTACAATGAATTCATGGCATCATCAGAAAGAATATTGTAAACAAAAACTTACGGATGAAAGGGTTAATGACATCTGAACAGTTCTTTATCCGAAGGTGAGAGAAATGTTTGGAAGAGGAGGGTAGGCCTAATATCATGCTTCAATTTTTTATTATTTATTTATTTCCTATATCCCTTTTTATTTTGAATTTTATTTTTTTTTTATTCAGCTTCCTCCAAGTGAAGGCTGCCTAGAAGACAAAGCTTACCAAAAAATTGTTGTTTTTTGAGTAAATGGTAGGTACACAATTATAATGAAATTATTGATTTAATAAAAATTTCGATTCATTCATTTAATAAAATATTCTATATATTATATGGAATAAGCACCTGTAAAATAGAACAGCTTACGGCAAACTCCACTTTTCGTTGGATCTCCCTGTGAAATAGGCTGCTCCAAAGAAATTATGTGAACCTATTATTCTATCTACGAGCAATAAATTTATGCGATTATAGCCAATGTAAGTGATAACTAACAACCCTTGTGGTTCAGTGCTGTTAGTTTATTACATATACCCGCATCAATTAGGAATATAATTTATTTATTTATTTATTTATTTATTTATTTATTTATTTATTTAATAGATTTATTTCTCCTTGCAGAGTTAAGGCCATAAAGCCATCTCTTCCACTCAACCAGTATAAGAAAAATAGCAAATATGAAAATGACAGAAATACAGGAATATACAATTAATAATAATAATAATAATAATAATAATAATAATAATAATAATAATAATAATAATAATAAGAAGAAGAAGAAGAAGAAGAAGAAGAAGAAGAAGAGCAAAATGAAGGCAAGTTTAGTTACATGTAATTCTAAGAATCAAACAATTACAGCAATGTGAATCGAAGTAATTGTTAAAATAATAGAAAAAAATATATACATTAAAAATAAATATCATATATTAGAAAAATTATATTTTAGGAAAGATCACAATCTAAGCAGTCTATCTGACAACCAGCTTTAAAAAGTAGTCAATGTCTGACAGCCCCTTAAGATATGAGGTAACAAGTTCCAGTGACAAGCTATTGAAACGGTGAATGATGAAGAGTATCATGAAGTGTTATGATGAGGTATACTCAATATGCCAGTGAGTATTAGAGTGAAGAGTATTAGAATAATTCTGTGGTGTATTTGAAGTACCTTCAGTATTATAAATGAATTTTGAGACTTCTTCATTAATTATTTCTCCGTTAATATGGTTGCCATTCGCTTCTTCAGCTTCTTTTCCTACTCTGAAATACAGAAAATGAGATTTTTAATTTAACAATTAAAATATACGTACAAAATTTTAATATTGCTTTTTTAAACAAAAATAGACTTGAAGTAAATCAGGATTTGTTTGTTTTTAATTGTGTTTTTGCTGAAATAATTTGTTTAAGAATCAAAGTCCAGATTCGTTACTTTACCAGTTCTTTTTTAATAGATGTTTGTAGATGGCGGGGACATGTATGTACCAACAGCTTCAACATATTATATTATGATTCATTTTACTAGAAAGTTTGAAAATGACACATCCATATTTACATCAAGTTTTCAAATAGCAATATTCTACAAAATTATTTGATTCTAGTTTTCTGTCATTTCTGGCACAAACTTTTAAAGAAAACAGGTAAAGTTGGTCACTGATGAACTCAAAGTTATTTAAATTAAATAAATAATGACATCATTGTGTTAATATTTTAAATTATTGTGTTATTTTACCTAGATTAGGATTCAGAAGAATTAAGAAGATGATGGAAATAACATCGAAACTAGTCAATCATGTAACATAACACAATAACATAAAATGTTAACAAAGTGAAGTTGTTATTCACTTTATTTTAATATAATTTAATAGTTGATCAGTGATTATATAAATGTTAAAAGTGTGTATTCAAGAATGAAGAATAAAGTTGGTCTTGAAATAAAACAATGTAAAATCCAAAATACTAACACATTCACGCACCCAAGGGCCCCCACAGGGGGTAGCCAGTGGTAGCAATGTGTTCGATACATGTTTTCTCAAATCCTTGGCAAACAATTGAACAAAAGTGAGTGCTTTAAACTATGAATTCGTGCGCAAGGTAATTTAGATTTCAGAACTGGCTATTTTTCATGTTCATTTTTCTCTCTCCTCGTCCATCCATTTACTCTCATTTTAATTGAAGAAATAAGAAATTGAGTAATGCAAAGCAAGTAAAATATTTCTTCTCTGTTCCAAATCCGTTCACAGACACACTAAATTAAGTTGTGTAAAACTATTAGTATTATGCGACCAATATTACTCTAGGGCAGTAAAATTTGGGTTGTGACTATAGAATCAAAAAATAAAGTCAACTGTTTTGAAAGGAAAATTTTAAGAAGAATGCTTGGGTCCATTAATGATAATGGAACTTGGAGATGACATACAAGAGAGAAATATTTGCCATATATAAAAAACCTGAGCTGGCCATAGTAATTAAATTAAGAAGATTACAATGAGTTGGGCATGTGTACATAAAGGATCATGAAGAAATGCCCAAGAAAATAATGCTATTTGGCAAAAACCAGTAGGTACCATTTTTGTTAGTATTTAGTAGGTTGTACATCTTACTGACTTCAAACTGTTCATGTCTTACCTCAGAAACACTTCCTCCAGGGTAGTGATGGAGACTCCAATGCTTGAAATACCCAGTCTTTGTTTGTCCCTTTCCAAGACATCGAACAAGTCTGGATAGTTATGAGTCTGTTCAGCCGGCAGCATGTAGCTTAGAACTGTTCCCATGTCTGTTTTAACTTTAGCATCGGAAATTATTTGCTGCACAGTCTCTGTTACTCTAGGAACATGACATCCTTCGTCTTTCAGCAGATTCAACTGATAGCCCGTACCTAAATAATTTAACGAGACCAGTTTTAAAACAACGAAAAAATATTTTTTAATACAAGCTATGACCTATGTAACATAAATATGTTATTTTTGAACTATTATTGAATGAAATTTCAAATACATACACCAAAAGTAGTAAAAGGTTATGTATGTAGGTTCTGTCATATGAGTTAAAAGGGATTTTTTACACTTTTGTTAGATTTGATAATTACAAGTTCACACAAAAATTATGTAAACTATATTTCAGATAGCACCATCCGATATTGAAAGGCTAAGATATTATTACTTTTAAATATGCACAGTGTACTTATTAACTGCAGACGGAAATAACATAAAATCTAAACCGTACATAAGACAAGATTCATCCCGTATTTCGTCAAAGCTGCTACCAACTAAGCAGCAATCTGTTTTACTTATTGGTAAAAAGACAAGTGAACATATTATGAAAAAAACTGATGTTATATAGGATGTCTCTAAATTAGATCGATAAACTTTCGGATCTGATAGATAACATTTTAAAAATAATCTTTTATTAAAGAGCAAATGGGTAGCAGTGTATTAGGTTGAGACTGCTAATTTAGCATTACAGTAAGAGTTTTTCCTTTACTTTTTTTGTTTTTGTCTTTCTGTATTTTTGTGTCAAAGGAATACCTGTAGCATAAATGATTTGTTTAGTACATTAATTGAGGGGCTTAGAACAAAAAGCAGGTAAGTGACGGAAACCTAGTTTTGAGGAAATTACAGTTAAAGTTCTACATGCAATGGAATATTATACACTAGTCTGGTGAAATGATGCCCATATAGCAGCACTGCACAGTGTGATCACGTACCTGATTTTATCCCAAAGAAACATCCTTTTGGGCTATCACAACACGCACTTATCTAATTTTTTTTTAATAATGTCACTTACCTGCTTTTTGTTCTAAGCCCCTCAATTAATAACTGATTACCTCAGTTTCGTCCAGTAAAATATCCCAATTAATGACATTTAAAATCTTGCTGCAATTGTTTCAGATCGCAGCCCACTTGTTTCTCAACAAAAAATATTTTAAAAAGGTTTATTGGTATAATTTAGAAACACCCTGTATACGATACTTTCATCAATTATGGAGAATTTAAGAAATTTCTAGAAATAAATTTATGATTTACCTATTAGTGACAAGAGGTTTCCTAACATGACGTAAAGATAGAAGTTTGGAGTGTGATTACTAGAAAGATTCAATTATACTCACCATACAACTTCTTCAGGAACAATGAAGTACCATAGCATTGCACTCGTCCGTGGTCCATAATAGCTATCCTGTCTCCAAGAACATCAGCTTCTTCCATAAAATGTGTAGTGATTAAGATGGTCCTTTCTCCTCTCATACTCTGTTATATGATTTAGGAACAAGAGTAAAAGAAAAGTTACGAGAAAAATCACACTGACAAACTGAAAGATACTATAGAATAACACTTGAATGTTCATGTTAGTGAAATATTGTGTTAATTCACATGCATTTGCGACATATGAACAATAAGATAATTTTTAACCTTAGGAACTACACTCACTAACAGAAAAAGCGAAACACTTCAATTTTCTTACTTTTCATTGTAAGTTATAATTAATTATTAAAATGTACTATTTCACTAATATGAACGATACAAATTAAATAAAACAATAATCATTTAATTACCAACAAGAGATCCCACATTTCTCTCCTGGCTTCTGGATCCAATCCTGAGGTAGGTTCATCTAACATCAAGACCTAGAACATCCAACAGATAATTATATTATCATTATTATCATCATCATCATTATCATTAACATATTTCTTTAACTATCTGCACTAGGATCATGCAAAAAATTCATTGTAATTCTAACCCCATCTTCTTTTATTTCCGCAATGTCAATGGGCATCGTTCCATTTAAAAAACATAAACATGTTGGTAGAAAAATATTTTGTGAACATTGTTGGAATATCTGTATGGCCTACATTTGTGAGCCCCTTTCTGTATTTTCATTCTGTAAAAACAACACATCAATTGCACATCTCGTTGTGGAAATATTCGCGGTGGTAGTTTTAAATGATTCACCCGGAATGTAAATTTAATACTTGTCAGTAAAAAATATAAATTATGTCCAAATAATGTATATGAAATACATTTGTTATGTAAAGCTTTCATTGTACAGTACAATGCAATTGTCTTGAAAGTGTTTCCTTCATCCTCCATGGAAATTAAGTTCTGCCAAATGTCAAAATATAATTTTAATTAATAATTCAAGACTGACAAAATCGAGTTCCAGAGTTAAACTCCGATACTTTCTCGGACTAGCTTTAGCCTCTATCAAATGTTGCAAATGGAAATAAGCATGTATTTTCAGATACCAGTACTTTAAATTTAAATATATTACATTCGAAATATATTACTATTAGGCTACTAAAGTCGAGTAATGTTTCATTATCAAATGATTATTATATTAATAATATCTATATAACAATAATATAAGGCCGTGTCTCAAAGCTACATTTTCAGCTGAAGTGAACTAGAATGTTGACTAAATAGCCGGATGTGACGTCACAAGTCATGAGCCAAAGCTACATAGTGCATAGCAATCAAGTCCGTAGTAGCTAGTCAACGAAAATGCTTGCTTGATTGTTGACTTGTTCACTAAACAAACATGGATACCTTATCAGCAATTGGGGTTATGAAATCTGAAAATGCTTTGGAAGTGAAATAATGTAAATATAATGTAGAATAAAACGTTAACTTTGAACATTAACATTGTTAGTACCTTCTGTACAATGTTTTAAACAGTACTGTAATATATTAGGCCCTTATCATTTCCACATAACTCGTAATGAAACTGCATTAGGACACTGCCTTCTTAATTTAGTGCTGCACTGTTATGTCATGGTTTTTAGAAAAATAATCTATGAAGAAGGCCATGTTTCAAGCATACATGTCCAAAGCTCCCTAGTGTGTAGTTTACAAGTCACCTAGTAGTTAGTCACTAGTGTGTAGTATGGACTTGAGCTTTGAGACACAGCCTAAGTAATTGATTAACTAGCGGACTTACTCGTGTTAATTATGTAAGTTTATAATAATAATAATAATAATAATAATAATAATAATAATAATAATAATAATAATAATAATAATAATATTTATTTGTCAGAAACCAGTGTACAAGGCCTGGATATGACATCGTCAGGTTCGGTTGTGAGGCTTACAGCTGTTTCGGTGCTTCATCACCATCCTCAGAGCCTACTAGATCTCGGCGTCATCTCAAACTTCTCTGCCTGTTATGTGGGTGCGTTTGATTGTTGAAAGGTGTTGAAAGGTGGAATCAAATAGTGTGTGTGCTGAAATTGATCTGTGTGTTGAGAATTTGATCGAGGTGTGTTTTAGTGTGTTTGTATATTTCGTATTGCTCTAGTGTGTTGAGTTTTTGGTTCTTGGGTTGTATGTGTAGGATTTCCATGTCCGCATTTATGTTACTGTATGTATGGTTAGCATTGGTTATGTGATCGGCGTATGTAGATGTATTGTGTCCTCTGGTAATTAACACGAGTAAGTCCGCTTGTTGATCAATTACTTATATTCAAGTGTTAAAAGTAGTGTACGCAAGATTCAAAATGGAACACACACAAACGTACGCGTGTATACGTGTATATATGAAAGCCGTCCAAAAAGTAAGTTTTCTTTGGACAATGTACAGAAAGAAAACACAATTTCATGAAAAGATTTATTGGAACAGAGACAGAAATTATTGAGCTATTTTTCAAGATATTCCCCACCAGAACTGAAAAATTTGTTATGTTGTGGGATCAACTTTTGTATCCCTGTTTCGTAGAAGTCTCTCGCTTGGGATCAGTACCAATGTGTGACAGCTGTCTGCACCTCTCTGTTGATCCCCAGTATAACAAATGTTTCAATTCCGGTGGGGAATATGTTGAAAATAGCTCAACAATTACTGTACTTGTTCCAACAAATCTTTCCAGGAATTATGTACCGGTATTCTTTTTGTAAATGGCCCAAGGGAAACTTGCTTTCTGGACGCACCTCGTGTAATGCAACAAACGAAGTAGTAAGCACTTACTTTGGTGTGTCCAATCAAAGCTATGCCCAAAGACAGTTTTCTTTTCATTCCACCAGACAAAGTTGAACACATTTGATTGGCTTTTGTACTCAGGTTAAGCCTGTCAATCAGAGCTTCAGCCTCTAGTGTTGCTGTAGACTTAGAACAACCTTTCAACTGCAACCAAAGAATTAAAACATGTTTGTTGATGGTTTATTGTCTCCAGTGTCTCCAGACATGATTACATAAGAACCAGTTAATGTTACTCTGGCAATGTCAAAATACATTTCATAAATTGGTCGCATGGGTGTTATAGAAAAAGACATAAGACAGAAATGTGTGGTCCCACAAGGATCTATATTAGGGCCTCTTCTTTTTCTAATTTTTATAAATGACCTTGGCCCCATAATAAAAGGAATAGGTTATCCTATACTATTTGCAGATGACACAAGTATCATAATTACAGACAAGAACTTTGCCACATTCAAATATAAAACACAAATAATTCTCTTTAAAATTTATGACTGGTTTACAACCAATAAACATTAATAAAACTAACATAATTCAATTTTAAACCACTTCAAATTTAATCTCTGAAACATTGGACACAACTATCAACAATATACCTCTACTAGAAACATCAACAACCAAATTTCTTGGTTTGCATATTAATAATACAATAAATTGGAAAAATCATATCAAAGAAATACCCCCCAAACTTAGCTCAGCATGCTTCGTGATTAGGTCGTTACAACAATTTATAAACAGCAGTATCTTAAAGACTATATATTTTGCCTATTTTCATTCCATTATGTCCTACGGAATAATATTTTGGCGAGATTCTGCAGATAGTAAAAATATATTCTTAATACAAAAAAGAGCCATTAGAATAATAGTTGGAGCAAAGGCTAGAGAATCATGTAGATTATTTAAAAAAAAAATGAGAGATTCTAACCTTAACAAATCAATACATATACTCTATAATAAATTTCCTCTTATGTAATAAAGAAAATTTTCCAACTAACTCAGCCATACATAGTATAAATACCCGCAGAAAGAATGATTTTCATACGCCATCATCAAATTTATCATGCTATCAAAGGGGAATACGTTACATGGCGATAAAAATGTTCAATAGTCTTCCTGAAGACATTAAGAATCATAGCCAAAACCCTGCATTATTTAAGGTAAAACTAAAAAATTACTTAATATCTCACACTTTCTATTCTGTACATGAATTCTTGACATTTCACAGTACTGTGTAAATATTTTAATACTATTAAATGGTAAACATATTACATTGTATAAAATATTATTGTTATTAAGGTATTAATTCTATACAAATTTCATATTTGCATTTTATATGTATTGCATTTATATTTAAACGTAAGAATTGTACATGTTTCTATTCTATGCTATAAAGCAAATGTAAGAATATTATGGAACGAATAAATCTATCTATCTTAAGATGTGGCAACTATATAATGTCACAGAGCATTGGAATGATGTAATATCACAAAAGAGACCACTTACCATTGCAAAGAAAATGAGATGTTCTATGACAGTGAGGTTTGTAAATAGTAAGTTATGTTGTGGACATAAGCCCAGATTCTCTCGCACTTTTTCCAAGTTGTGATGGATGTCATAACCATTGATGGTCACAGAGCCACTTGTAGGTGAAAACATTCCTGTCGGAGATACAAAAAAATCGCGGTGAACAGGTTCAATAAAAGGAAAGGCATTACAACCAGAGCCATATTTAGGAGGTGGCAAACTGGGCACTTGATCAAGGCGGCAAAGAAAACTCGTACAAAAACTTGCGTTAAATGGAACATAACTCTGGTACAGAGTAATTTATGTAACCTCATCATTTATATTTATAATTTCAGTTACGCAAAAAAAAAACTGTATTATTTTTAGACAAGCACAAGAAGTCAAAATTGAAATAAATTCTGTATACCATTTATTTGGAAAGAGGTGACTTTTTTGTCCAGAGGCGTAAGAAGCCCTAAATACAAAACATAATGATCTTCAATTTATTAAAAAGCTAAGCCACTGAAAAACAAAACCTGTAACAGTTTAGTACAATGTTCAAACTGATGATAGTTACAATACTTTAAGTTAAAATGTATTATTAAGGGAGACGTCTACAAATTCTTAATATTTGAAGCATTGAAATTATATTTTTTATCGTAACTAGGGAATCTATTTCTAGTTCCGTACCTATTTTGTTTGCTACATCCTAGACGTATGTTATTCAGATATCTCTAAGTTTCATGTACACAGTACCTCCCTATTAAAATTCTATAGAACTTAAAATGCCTAAATTAACTATAAAGTCCTATAAATGCCTAAAATCTATGTTTATGCCTGAAAAGCGCCTTTTTAGTATTTTGCGCATATTTAAAATAAAAATGCCGGTACTAAAAGCGAAAAAATTACTAAGATAACTACAAAAATTCTAATAAAAATATTTAAAAAATATCTTACAAACAAACACTGATCTGAAAGTTCGTCCTGTATTGATCTTAGAAGAGGAGAGAAGATTTTACCTAATTCCCTGGAACTGAAATTAGTTTGGAAAAGTCCATCTACCATAAAAGGGGTGGTAGAATGTTCATGTTAGGCGAGAGCTTACAATTTAGTTTTCACGTCAATGCACCTCTGTTATGCGAAATGAAACTGACACATTAACAATCAGTCTCTTTCATTGATAGAATTTGAGTGTTCAGTTCAGTAGCACTCATTGTCAGCACCAGTTCTTTGTACTTAAATTTAATCTAAAATGGAATATTTACTAAAATTAAAATTATTAATTGCTAATTTTATATACACTCTTAATAAAAATCCTAAACTGAATTTTATGAAGTTCTAAATCTCTCTTTTTTAGCACCTAGAAATATGTTCCCTAATCATAACAATACATTGCAAGATTAAATTATTATTGACCTGAAGTGTTTCCTATCAGAAAGAACGCGCTGAAACTCTGCCATAAATGTTGCTCATGAAAGACGAATGTATGATATTACACCAGCAGGAAGATGATGATGACGATGATGATGATGATGATGATGATGATTAACGGTAAAATGGTGAAATGTCAGTAAAGAAAGGCGTTACTCAGTGAAAACCTAGAGATGAATCTCTAGCATATCTGTTAATGATACACCTGCATAGAAAATTTAAATGATGATGATGATGATGATGATGATTAACGGTAAAATGGTGAAATGTCAGTAAAGAAAGGCGTTACTCAGTGAAAACCTAGAGATGAATCTCTAGCATATCTGTTAATGATACACCTGCATAGAAAATTTAAAACAACTATAAATTATCACTAAAATAAAGAAATAAATACAATTTTGAATAAATGTAAATTGCAAACATTAAATTTTAACAGCTCTATTTTTGGTATGATTTGAACGCACACGCATGTGTGTCTTTCTCTCTAACACCAAACTGTCTCTATGAATTTCTCTTTCAAATAGTTAAACAACCCAAAACGTTTTTTGCAGCTGTTCTGTTACTCACTGATTCACTTATTTCTAAATTCTCACCTGTAACAATAGACATAGTCGTGGTTTTCCCAGCACCGTTATGTCCAAGGAGAGCTGTAATTTCCCCATTATAAATATCTAGCGTAACCCCGTCCACTGCCACCTTCTTGTTAGTTCCACCGAGTGACTGATATACTTTTCGAAGATTTTCTATCTTGATTCCGACAGTCAGATTACTTGGAGCAGCTTCAAACTTACTGTCATGTCCAGTGTTGTCATCTGAAGATGCGGTAGTGTCAGTAACTTTTTTATTTAGCCAATATTGTACCTGGAATAGATTTGACACAATAAATCTTTAAGAAAATATATCAAATAATGCATTAAATAAATAACAGGCAACTATTCGGAACAAATCTATACTTTTAAAAACAGCAGTAATATATAAATGTGGACAGGAACACTTCTTGAGCAAGGAGGATGTTTCATCAAGGTGCAAATATAAAAATAATTTTTGTTTTTTTCGTAATGTAGTCTACTGAGCTTGCCTCTGAACGCAAGTATCTGTAATTCAGTTTCAGCTTGCTCTGACAGGGAAAGTAAAACTGAGTGTCATATTTCACAATAAATGTGTAGCATATGACAGAACGGTACAAAAATTGAAGTTATTAAAGCAAAATTCTCAACACCTTCATATCGCCTACCTACTTTTCCTACTTTCAGGTGCAGATGGCTCTGCTGGTAAAGTCTCAATGGCACTCTCTAGTATCTTAAACTGATTGTTGTTGTTGGTCTAATGCCTAGGCACTTGGCAATGAAGACATTCGCCGTCTTGCACTCCAGTATTTTTGTACCATGTCATCTTCCTGTAGCAATGCTGTGCATCTTTTGATGTGTTTCATATTCATGTCTTCATTTGCATCACACAATACACAGGCGGATGTACGAGAAATTCCTATCCTGTGCAGGTGGCATGCCAAACAATCATGACCTGTTATCAACCTGAACATCATAACTCCATATTTACGTGGTCCTTGGAGCATTATCTGGGAGTTAGTCAATTATATTTCCCAGGTTTTATTTTTCAGTCCATCCGAATTTTGTTGTTTTTGGCGGATTTGAATTTACTTTTGATTAGCTGTTTTACAGAAGGAAATGAAAATGCATTATTAATTACATGGTTGTAAAAGTTCAGTGCCCTTTTCAGCCAAAAAGTCTGTTGTTTCATTTCCCTTTACATCGCAAAGGGATCCACTGTAAACTATTTTTTTTCTGTAGTTTAGCTAGGTAACAGATCGACCTTACAATCCTGAATTTTAGCCCCTTTTGTAGACTGTTGTAAATTATAGCCTGTATGCTGCCCTTGAATCTGATAATATGACAGCATTTTGGAATTTATTTAATCTATATAAGAGGTTTTGCAAAGACATATAAATAGCAGTAACTTCTCCTTCAAAATTTGTTGTATATTCTCCTACAGAATGACAAAATGAAAAGAGAGGATACATGTTGTTGTTGTTTTCTAATGCCAGGCATTTGACAATAAAGTCCTTTGACCTCTTGCACTCCAATATTTTTCAAAGATATTATCATGACTAGCCACTGAAGCACAGATTTTGAGGTGTTCCGAATCCATTTCTTGGTTTGAGTTGCAGTTAGGGGACTGATATATTCCAATCCTATGTAGGTGTTTGCCCAAACAATCATGGCCTGTTGCTAATCTAAATGCAGCTACAGACGATTTTCGTGGTAAATCGGGATACATTCCTTCAGCTTTTGCTCCTCTTCAATGTGATATAAAGTATCTTAAAATAGGAACACTGTAAAAATGATACACCACTCATAATTCTTGCCAATCATCGTATCATTGCGAATAATTAAATCCAGCTTACATGAGTTCCCACATCAAAAAATGGAATTTATGTCTTATCATATTAGCACAATTCCAAAATGGTACTAATTGGCGGTGATTCAACTTTGTGGGGACTAGAAGGGTCCAGGGGAAAAACCTGTTAAGTCCAAAATTGTCAATTTTTTGTTTTGAATGCCATGTAATACCTCAAGCTGTAGAGATTTCTGTGGTCTAATTGTACAGAGTAAAAACTTGATTAAGCCAGAAATATTTGAAGAATGATACCTCAGAGACAATAGAATGTAATGGACCTTGAAACTTTTAACTTGCTCTCCTGTAAAAACAGTAAAATGTGACTTAGCAGGTTTTCCCCCTGGACCCTTCTTTGCGACGCCACTATCATAAGTCTACAAGTATTGTCTGACATACATTTCACCATCTTCAAATACCTTTCATTTAAGTTTAATAATTTTTTCAGTCAATATGTTTCATCATATTTTTCTCTTCACTTAGGCCTACATAATAAATGTGCAATTTTTTGTTGTTAATATTTATGACAAATTAAAAATGAATTTATATTTGTTGTTGCTGTTATCTAATGCCGGGCTTTGGCAACGAAGCCATTAGCGTTCTTGCTCTCCAATATTTCTCTGTGGTGGATCCATCAGGTAGAACTTCACAGGTTTGTAGATGATATTCAGTCATTTCTTCTTCTTTGTTGCATAGAGGGCAGTTTGGATTTGTGGATTTAACCTAATGAATTTATAATTAAAATCCATGTTTTAGACTAATTGAGGACCGTTTTTGCAAAACTTGCTAACTGCAAAATTTGCAAAATTGAGATTTTGGTGGATTCGTTAACATAAAGCAGGCCTCTACATGATGTTAAAGTTATCTTAGCAAAATTGAATTATTTCTCTTCATTGTAGTGTGTCAAAGTTTGATGGTTGCACCTATAACCTACTTGTCTCCATTCAGTTTTTTGTGTCTCCTGTAAAATTTAGTTTTTTCAGTTAGCAAGTTTTGCAAAAATGGTCCTCAATTTAATATGCTAATGAAATATATTGTTTTTCGTACCATGAAAATGAAGTACCAAGGTTTCGCAACTCCATATTTTCCTGGCATAATAGAATCAAAATACCATGTGATGATGCCGTATATGATCATATCCACAATTAACATCACCCACAAAAGACCAATGGTGAGGTCATTTTCCATGCCATTTGGGGAACTGAAAACATTATCCCAGCTAAGGCCCGGACCTGAAACAAATGACAGTGAACACTGAAGAAAACAGTACAGTTGGATATATATATATATTAAATGCTGGTTCTTTTATTTATGTTCTAGATATTCTTGTAGGTAATATTTGATGAGCAATAAAATAGAGAATGCCAAACATCACATGTCCCGAATATTACGAACATGCATGAAACGAAACTCACATAAATACTTTGTTTACATAAATAAAAGACAAAATAAAATAATTGTACATAGCTGCAGATTTACACATTTTAATTATTTACATTTGTTTAGAGCTGTATGTTTCATATGAAAATATTATAAAATTGCAGTACCAGTATCTGATATTTTCTTATGCAAATGCAAAGTTTTCAGAATAGCTAACTTCTTTATTTCTATTTATAGTGATTTACTATTCACTACACTCTTTTATCTGAAAAAGTCTAACTTCTCAATATTCTACCGCTTGTCATCGAAATTTGTGTTGCAAAATTGTGTACTGTATTAAATATACTAACCTTTGGTTTCCCATGACACAAGCACACGGAAAATCCAACTAATTGCCGTATTTGGTAGAAGGGCAGTTAACATCTTGACACCCAAAGGCAGAGAGCTCCCAGTAGCAACAACATATGTCATGGCCGAGTGTGACAGTGTCCACAGGAATACACCCATGCTCATGGCCAAAGTTGCTGAAAGGATTAAAATGATTTAATTTTTCAGATGCATTAAAAACTGTAATTCAATAATTAAAGCATGACTTTCATATCATCAGAATCTAACTTGGTAGTAGCAATGGTAGTACCTGGCTAATAATAATAATAATAATAATAATAATAATAATAATAATAATAATGATGATGATGATAATGATGACAGTGACAATGATAATGATAATAATAATGATGATAATGATAATAATAATAATAATAATGATAATGATGATAATAATAATAATAATAATAATAATAATAATAATAATAATAATAATGATGTTAATGATAATAATAATAATACAATGGAACTTTATCATCATTACCGGTGCTTCATTCTACAAAACTGTGATGGTTATTGAAATGACGATAATAGAATCATTTAAATTTATGTTGTAATGACAATTCAACATAAAAATAAAACCTAATCACATATAAATTTCTTCCTTTTAGGTTATAACACTGAACAAAATTATGTAGCTATTACAAGCAATATTAACTCTTAACACCATCACTTTCATTTAATTTAATAAAAATTATTAAATTTGTTACATTTCCCATAGGATTTTAAGGGAAAAGCTTAATAGATGCTGTAAAATTTAATAAACGGCAAAATGTGTGTTTCAAACAGAAGCATACCAGTATTTGTTTACTGATTATTACAATACTGTACTGAAATTAGCTGCTGTCATGCTTTAAGATACCTATATACAAGAACAATGAACCTACGAACTAGAACACTCGGAAATGTGACTAGAGGCTCGAGATTGTGCTAATGTTAGTTAACCAGGAGAAATGTACGGGTACATAATCTGGCAAAAACGACAATTAGTACAAATGACGGTAGTCAAAGGTGGTGAAAATAAATCTCCATTGTATAAGAGTAACAATGCAGTATAGTTCAAGAACTAATTTGATTTTTTATTGCTAGTGTTCTTATTATAAATTCAAAGCTTGCATTTTAGCTTGTTAGTAAAATAGGCAAGTAATACTTAGGCCTATAGTGTCTGTAGATATGATTAAATAAGGTTTTTTTGTGAAATTTTACCAGTCTGGCTGAGTTAAAATCTATTTCCGAGGGGAAGAAATTTATTATTCACAATGATAAAATGGTATTATCCGAAAATCGCTTGTAGAGAAAATTCATATTGTTTCCACTTTCTAGATACTAGGGTTAGCCAAGAGAGCTATGTACATATGAAAATGAGCACCTACATTATACATTAATAAATCGAATATAATATTAAGGTTTTCTGTGTGACATATGACTTCTAGATTTACTTGCCTCCTGGAAAATGTCGAACTTCGTATATTATAATTAAAAAAATACATTGCCCTCGGCTGGACTATGAACCTGCGATATTTAGTGAAAGAATATTGAACACTGCATTTGTATACTGTATAAGGTCAATGACAGAACTAAATTACTAGCCACTTTTTTTTTTTGTTTGCCAATATGTCTTACATTAGTTACACCAGAAAAATAATCAATAATATTATCTCTTCATAAATTAAAAATATGCGGATAAGTTACTGCCTGTAAATCATTGGAAACATATGTTTTAGAGTATCGGTACATCACATAGCTTCAATCAATAAAACACAGCATTAAAAGTTAAGTAAGTATATCTTATCTTATCTTATCTACTAGTAATATGTCACACGTAAATGAAATATTGATTTGGATGAAAATTAATTTCCAACACAGTTCAGGAAGAATTATTATTATTAATGAAGAAAAATTCGCTCTGGCATCGAGGATCGAACCCGGATCCTAGTTCTACACACTGGGTGCCCTAACCACTGACATATGCCGAAGTTCAACCTACTGCACTGGAACGAATCTTTCTCTTTTGTTCTTTTTCCTTAGTGGCCTTACTTCATGTTCGATTTATATATTGGCGTATATTGTCCTGGGTTCGATCCTCGGCGCCAGAGCGAATTTTTCTCCATTAGTAACAAATGGTAACTGTTACGCAAAATAAGTTACATAACAAAAGCTTAAATTGTAAATACTTACGTTTCGAGAAGACTGAACTTATGGCAAAGCAGAAGATTAATCCAGATGCAGAGTAGAGTAAAAATGTAAACCACACTAGAAAGAAGTCTCCATGATCAAGTATTGCATAATCACCAAACGGTACTGTAAGCAGAATGGTGATGATGGTGATTGTGATTATGTTCACAATTATAGCGTTCACAAACCATCCGAGATACAACATCCACGTTTTAAGTCCCATCATTTTCATTAGTTCCTGTTGACAAAAGTAAGACAAGAATTAATAGGCCTATAAGAGAGTCAAGATGCCTGACTTTTTATTGTTACGATTCCAAACAACACAGAAACACTATGGAAAATATATTGAAGTATCAAGATGCTGCAGAAGTAACTTTGAGATTTTTAGGTGTACATGCATTGTCAGTATCTCCGCAAAAGGAGAAGTAATTTTGGGCATAACGTCTGTATGTCTGTGTATAACAGTTTCTACTAACCTACTAAATACAGTAAAACCTAGATAAGACACGCCCGCTTATTACGCTATCCCATGTACTACGCTTTTTTTTGTCCGGTCCCTGCACATTTCATATATAACACCTTTATGAAATACCCCGTTTGTTGCGCTCAAGTCCCGCATAATACACTGTTTTTCTGGAATATTTTCGATGTAATTTTCAGCAATGTACTGTAACAGCAATGAAACATCTTGGTCATTGAACTCACTGGTGCCATTAACCTGAAAAGTATTGGTATTCGACCCTTTACCTGCACATTTAAACCTTCATACTTCATACCTTAGTATACCCCACCCTCTTGTTATGCTCTCTTATTCGACTCCTTAACTGCGCGCTTAAAGCCTACATACAGTTACAATACCTCACCCTCTTGCTAACCCTCTCTCTCAAACAACATTCCGCACTCGGCCGTAATAAAATTCTGGAAATTTTTGCTGGGCAGTTTGTTGTCCTTTTGTGTATTGAACTGTCTGTGAATGTCATTACAATGAGTGTTAAACAAAAAGCCCTTTCTATGTCGGAAAAATTGGAAATCTTACAAAAGCACGATGAGAACAGTACTCTTACTCAGAAACAACTCTCTGATGCATTAGGAATCCCATCATCGACATTAAGAACGATAATAAAAAATCGTGACTCAATCACTACAGCTGCGATGTCGGGAGGATGTAATCGCAGAAACTGAAGTGTGGTAAACATGAGGACTTGGAGAACACACACATGGCAAACAACTATAAATGGCTTTTTTTTTTTCGAAAGAATTAAGTACAGTATATATTGTAAATGTCTTTGACGTACAGTACGGTAATTACATAATGCAGTAATACTGCATTACCTTTCATGAATCATGTATTTCAATAAAGAAAAATGCTAATAAATACTGTATATAAGTCAAAATTAGTATACCCGCCTAATTCGCGGTCCCAGTTAATATGCGTTTTACACTCGGTCCCTTGAACAGTGTTTTATCGGGTTTTACTGTAGATTTTGTTCGTATTTAATATCCACAAATCATATCTGGAAATATAAAATGTAAGTTTTCAGGAAATGTTAATGCGTATTTATTTTAAAATTTAAATCAACAACACACGATGCTGGATGGGCAACAGTCCCATACACTGGACGAATTTTCATGAGAAAATTTATTTCCCCGTTAAGACCCGAATCAGTTATCATTTTGCATGCTGCCTTAGAATGTGCAGCTACAGAGCGAATTCCTTTGCTTTATAGTTCAGAAAAATAAACTATAAACGGGAATTGTGTAACACACTTAATGAAAAGGTACTGATATACGTTATCTTGAAGCTACAAGTACCTATTTTAAAATTACATTTCAAAGATGGTGGTGATATGTTGTCAGAGGCAACATAAAACAATTTACTGTGATTATTTTGCTGTTAACGAAGATGACGGTAATGCTAATGGTAATTATGATAACAATAATAACTACAGTAATTCAAAATACAAGATTGGATAAAAAGTAATGGCAACAGTTCGATATTTCTGACATGGCTTTATTCACAGGGTACAACATTTACATACCTTCTATATAGTCGCCCCCTTATTTATTACCTTTTACCAAATGTTTGGAAGGCATTCATCTTTGTTGATGTTCCGTATTGACCGCCCTAAAGAATGGATAAGTTCATCTCTGGTATTGTACCGTGTCCCTCTCATTGGTTCTTTCACTTTGGTGAAAAGATCGTAATCGCATGGATCATATTGGGTGAGTAGGTTGAATGTTCCAGTAGTCCGCGTTTTCCGTCTGCCTTGGAGGTACAGTGTGGTGCAGTATTACCCCATCAATGTCATATGCCACAATGAACATCACCTTCACAGCACTTTGTGTAGGGCGCACTTTCTTCGGACGGGAAGAACCTGGATGCTTCCATCCATTTGATTGACGTTTCAAGTTCGGTTGGTTCGTATGAGCGAGCCCAAGTTTCGTCCATAGCGACGATTCGTCCAAGAAAGTCTTCATCTTTCCTTTGTTATCGGTCCAACAAGGCCTGTGCGGCTGCATAGCAGTGCCATTGTTAAACCTCGGAAATTTCATGGGGTATCCAACGCCCTGTAATTTTGCGGTAACCCAGAATGTCTTGCAGAATGTGGAGCACAGTTTTGTGACATACTCCAACTTCCGCTGCTAACTCACGGGCAGTCCATCGGCGATCAGCATCCAACAGGGAAGCAAGGAGTTGAACTGTGTTGTCCTCCACGTGGGGTCGTCCTGTACGGAGGTTGTCCTGAACGGCATCCCAGCCTTCCTGGAACGCTTTAACCCATCGTGCCACTGTGCAATATGGCAACCTGCACCGGCATATGCTTCATGCAGTCCCTGAAAATATTCTTGTGCACTACGACCTCGTGTCACTTCAATTTTGATCCAGGAACGTTGCTCTAGTTTTGTAAACGTGGTCTTAGAGCGCTCGCATTATCCCTATGAAAGTGAACGTTCTACACACTGCAGTAGATTGACAGAGTACTGTCGCCGCTGGCTGCACTAACTCATCTAACAGTCCTTGTTCATGTCCACACAGCTGGCAACTCTCGAACGCACCATCGTCACATGACAGCAGTGTTGCCATTACTTTTTATCCAGCCTATGCATAATATTTAATGAACTCAGATATTTCACTCATTTAATTATAAAACACATACCTTCACTCCAGTTTCTTTTTCTTCCACGATTCTCTTTAGAATAGAAGGACACAACATTGCATAACTGAGAACCATGAACAATGGTAAAATTATGGAAAACACGGTCGTGGAGTCATCACTGAAATATTTAGGAAAAGGAAACTTCTGAGCTGCATACTGTAACAAACAATCTATATTAGTAAAGACTTCATAAACATTATAGTCCCTAAATTACTTCTGTGTAAAGCAATCTCATGCTTTTTGAATTTCTGTACAGTATCAGACCTTAGTGTATGGCAGAGTACGAATTAGTAAGGGAATGAAAAGATGAAAAAAATGTCATGCTTGATGTGTTAACTGGTTCGTTGGTTGCTAATGCTCGGCATATTGGAGTTCTTCCATTTACCTTCTTGCTTCCCAGTATCATAATGACGGAACTTTAGCTGTTAAATTTTTACCGGTAGAGTTCTAGAGGTGTCATATCCATTATAGTATTATCTTCTTTAGAAAGTAAAGAATTAGGAGTAGGAATAATATTTATTTTGTACAGATGTGCAGCCAAACAATCATGTCCCGTATATGACCGAAAAAGACGTGTTAACTTGTGTGAATATAGAATTACATTCATGTTGACACGAAGGGAAATGTGTAAGCAATCACAAAATATTTTCTCCTAACTTCTTCTTATGAAAAATAGTTATGAACAACGAAAAGTTGCACATGAGTTAGCATACACAAAATGGTGGCAATCTACATTGAATAAAACATAATTGCAGATATTTTATGCTCATGGATCTGGATTTAATTAATAAATAATATAGTCCCATCTGTAAAGACAATTACCTATATAATTATTCATTCTATAATTAATGATGTCCCAAATTATGAAAAAGTAGGCCAATGTAGTAGGCTATATATCTACATATTTAAGCTCTTTTAAAACAAAGAATGTTAAAAGAATTATGTACGTATATCATGTTCATGCAGACACATTCAATTTTTAATGAAGTAGGAGTGAATTGATTTAAGTGTATTAATTTTAATACAATTAATAGAAGATTTGAACTTCTTTCTTATGCTTTCAAAATTATTCTAAATTAAGATGTTAGTATGTCATGATTTATACGCGAATAAAAGCTTTATACAATTTTATTAAAATTTCAAGACAATATTCTACAAGAATTTAAATAATATTGTTGTTAATTAAGATGTATAATATAGTGAGATATGAAAATGACGCATATTACGCAGTAATTTATAAAGATTATTCTTGAAATGTAGAAGACTTAAAAAAAAAGTAACATGTCAGATGGAAGAAGGTTTCAGTCAAATAGTAAAAGAAATCAATATCTTATTTTGTTAATGTGTCAGTTGAAAATGTGGTGGGGGAGAATAATAATAATAATAATAATAATAATAATAATAATAATAATAATAATAATAATAATAATAATAATAAAGTGGAGAATTTTTACTCTATATCAAAACATCGTAATATATTTAATTTGAAATCAGTAAAATAGAGGCAGGAAACAGTTCATTCATATTTCTTAAAATTCTGATAGTTAACAAAATACAAATTAGTACATTTATTACTGATTTACTAACCTCAAATTCACTTGTATTGATATTATGTAATTCCATGAATGCTGTGTCTACTAGGAGCTGCATACTTAAGAAAGGTGAGTATGAATATGGATCTAAAAAGAAAAAAATATATATACATGTATAATCACACATATGGTACATTATATACATTCGTAAATTTTATTTTTAAACTTAGTTTATTACAAAACAACTTCCTGAACATACAGAGTGCCAAAAGGCCAAAGTAAAGTTGTTGTTGTTGTTATTGTTTTCTAATGCCAGGCGTTTGACAATACAGTCATTTGACCTCTTGCACTCCAATATTTTTCAAAGATATTATCATGGCCAGCCACTGAAGCACAGATTTTGAGGTGTTCCGAATTCATTTCTTGGTTTGAGTTGCACAATGGGCAGTTAGGGGACTGATATATTCCAATTCTATGCAGGTGTTTAGCCAAACAATCATGGCCTGTTGCCAATCTAAATGCAGCTACAGACGATTTTCGTGGTAAATCGGGAATTAACTGTGGATTTTGATGCCCAATATTAATGGTAATAAAAACTAACAAATGTAATCTACATCTTACGATGTTTGGTGACGTATATACGTATTTAAAAATTAATATAAAAAGATATTTTAGAAAATAAGTTACAAAAAAAGTAATAATAAAAATTGTAATTCAAATAAAATTCAGTCTTTCCCTGTAAACTGTTGTATAAGAAATAATTATTTTTCAAGGAAATGTCATTTTATTTCTTGTGTTTATTTTATGTTTCAATGAAGATAGATAAGTTTAACTGGCATTTTTTAATCTGTTAGATAAATATTTCTACAATTTCACTCAATATAAAAAAGGAAAACATTATCTAGTATCCTGGATGATAAGTTTACTATAGCAATCTTGATAGTGAATTATATCTAATGTTTGTTTCCAAAGTTGATCTGGTTATATCTTAACCACTCTCGAAAGTGTATAATTTCTATTGAACAGCTATCTTAGAAAACCTCGACATTATATTAATATAGCCTAGGCTATTCTATACGGATAAAAAGGACTGTAAGGATCATGTGTCAACAGTATCTCAATAACTATATAAGTTTCTTTATACAGAGTCTTTATCTCATTTAACAATATTTTATCTACTTTATGAGATAAGATTGCAAATAATTTTCTGTCTACTCTATCAAAAGTCTTTTCATAATCTATTAATAATATTAAGGTTTCTTGATTATGCTTTTCTTTTTTCCTAATTTCTGTTAGTTGTTTCAATATAAAAATGTATCTACTGATGACTGATTACGTCTGAAACAACATCATTTTTTTTTTTGTTTATATAATTTTGGGGCTTCTTTACCGTCTCAAGAGCCTCAATGTCCAATCAAAACACAGTCCTACACAGATTACAAATAACATATGTACCAACTTTATCACATTCATGTATTTGAAACAGATGTCAATTGCTAAAGTACAGTATAATTTTTGTAACATAATTGATTATTTAACCGAAATTGAATTTTGTCAATAAACTACATTAGGAGTTTTCGTAAGTATTCTGTATCCGGGAATGCATTGCAATGGGGAATCAAGCATGAATGGATAAGGTGATTGCTGTTAAATTTGGGAAGAAAACTCTCTGAAGCACTGAGTGTCGAAAAATTCTCTATTTTGTGATGAATTTACTGAAGGAGGAAGATTCGATTCGGTGCTGTGGATTGAATTCGGTGTAGCTCTGTGGTCAGAGCGCTTGGTACATAGAACCAAGAACCCGGGTTCGATCCCCGGCACCGGAGCGAATTTTTCTCCTCAAATATTAATTGTCAACATTACCGAGATTATTCTGTAGGGCAAATTAATAAAGCCATAATATTCAAAATAAAAAAGAGAAAGCTATTTCATTTGATTTCTAATATATAATATGTCTTTGTTTGGAAATTTATAACAGTACTAAGTCTTAAATCTAAAATCAATATTGATGGTTTGCTGAACTTAGCACAGTTTTGTAACTTATGTGCTTAGGTTCAGCACTTTTCATTTAAATTTCATTTTCTTACCAAAAGTAGATCCTGATCCAAATTCAGGAAATAATTCTGACGTATAGAATTTGCTTCCTGAGATACGAATTTTGTATCTCAACTCTGCTGGTAGACCTCCTGATAGATTTTCAAATAAAACAGCAGCAACCCTAGTGTTGGCATTAAGAGTGTTGTAATAACGATGCAGTGAGTCTTCATTCTCAAATGCTCTGCTGGATTCTGAAATTACAAAAATAAATAAATAGATAAATAATAATTGCTTAATTTTACAAAAAAAACTTAATAGTCTATTACAGTATAATATAGAGTACCTCTATTATGGTGTAATATAGTGTACCTAACAGAGAATTCCTACAATAAGTACAATCACAACAGTCTAACCTAGAAAGACTTGCATCGTTTCATCTAGTCCTCCTTTCAGTGGCTTCATATGCTTTGAAATCCTGAAATAGGTTATTTATGTGAAACATGTAAAATATCGTCCCATAAAAAAGTAGCTATTTAAAATTTAAAATTACATGTGCTTGGGAGTTGCCCACAGGGAGAAGTACTCAGAATAAAACGTCACGACATCATATGTTCTAATATCGCAGATGCACTTCGATCCAAAAATCTAGACGTTCACGAGGAAGTTCATTGTATTGCTGATGGCGGAAGCAATCGTAGGATCGATATCATAGCTATAAATAGCAATAAACTGACAGCCGAAATAATTGATCCTACGATCAGATTTGAAATCTCAGCCACTCAACGATCTGAAGTGAACGAAGAGAAAAATAAAATCTACGAGCCCACGATTGAATCAGCGAAATACAACATTGAAAAAATCACAGTTACCGGTCTCTTCTTCGTAGCGAGAGGCACCATTACGAAAGCCTTTGTAAAGTGGAGGGGAAAATACAAGCTGACGAGAGATCTTCAAGATGCCATCGTCACCACCATTATAAAATTTTCTGTAGCGATATTTCGTCAGCATCTTTATGGTGTACATTCAATTTAAATTATATTTGGTTCTATTTTTTTTTCTTATGTCTTAATCAATTTTGTCTGACACCTGTTTATATAACTTTTCATTTTAAATTTTATTGTGAGCTATTTTGTGTCGCAGGGTCAGACCAATAAATTAAATACAAAAATTAATAGAAATTTAGCTTTGCAATATTTCGTTGTAAGTCGTTAACTTCAATCCAAAACAGAATTGTTAAAATATATTCTCATTATAAGTTAGGGTTTCATACATCCTGGAAAGTGAGATTTTCCTGAATTTTAGCTCAAGGAAGATGTCCCGCCTGAATTTTTAATTTCTTGAAAATTCCTGAATTTTTTAACGTTGCTCAGAATTTTTGTAAGTTTAAAAAAATTTAACTCCCTTATTGGAGACTACTTAAAGAAGAGCTGAAGTTGTCTTTTGGTCCAACTCTTGGATACCGGCAACAAATTAGCTTAACAACAGCGATTGTGTGAATGCCAAAGTCATCCACTTTAAACCGCTTTCCAGCAAATATGTCACTCCTAATTCTATGTTAATCCAAACTGGAACCTTTTCTGGCTAGTTTTGTTACAGTCTCTTTAATAGTCCTTAGATTTGACCTATACAGTACCTAGAAAGTCATGGTTATTCATTTTTTAACAATATTCAGCCAATACTTATCAGCAGGGAAAGGATTTATATGTAAATACATATTTACTTATAAAGCTAATATAATTTATATTTTGCATTATCTTTATGTTTCACAATGTGTAGGGTTGAAAAATCCTACTTTTATTTTCCATATTTTTCCATATTTTAGAGTTTAGTACATATTTTCGTTAATTTCCATATATTTTCCATATTTCATATAAAACAGTCCATATTATATTAGGTTTAACAATAAAACAAAACAAAATTCCATTAACTTTTAAAAATACATTTCAACAATAGAGATTTAAACACATGTTCAGTAATCCCTTTAACATCAGAGTTATTTGAAAATTAGCAGTCCTATCAACAATGGGAAAGTAAGTTACAAAACTGTATTAATTTAATTTAAAATTTTTAACAGACTTCAGTTGTGCAGCTCAACAGTTAAATGCCAGTCAGAGTACACATAGGTTCAGTTTTGTAAATCATACTATAAAGACGGTAAATATGCCAAAAGTACGTCATTCAGTCAATTTAAAATCAAAACTAACAAGTTACATTTCAGAATTTAAAGAAGATGGTTTATCAACTGACAATAAAATATTATTTTGTAATTTGTGTCAGTGTGCAGTATCATCTACACAAAAGTTCCTGGTGCAACAACACATTACAACTAGTAAACATCAGGCCAACAAACAACTAAATTCCAAGCAGAGACAATTGTTTTTAACACAACCAACAACATCGAATGTAAGATCTGAGTTTAACATCGACCTGTGCCGTTCTCTCATCTCTGCTGATATTCCTCTCTACAAACTAAAGAATAAGGTCTTCAGGGAATTCCTTGAAAAATATTCTCAACATACAATCCCGGATGAGTCAACACTTAGGAAGACGTATGCTCCATCCATCTACGATGAGACAATACAGAAGATAAGAGATGAAATTAAAGATAGTTCAATTTGGGTTTCCATTGATGAGACTCCCGACAAAGAAGGTAGACTTGTTGGTAATGTAGTTATCGGTTTGTTAAGTGAACAATATTCTGAACGAATTCTTTTACATTGTGATGTTCTAGAAAAGTGCAATAACAAAACTATAGTTAAACTGTTCAACGAAGCTATGGGTATCCTGTGGCCAAAGGGTATTATGTACGATAATGTGTTATTCTTTATTAGCGATGCTGCCCCTTATATGGTCAAAGCTGGACAAGCATTATCTGTTGTATATCCTAAATTGACTCATTTTACTTGTGTGGCGCATGCATTTCATCGTGTGGCAGAAGTGGTCAGAGACAATTTCCCTAAAGTAGATTTGTTGATTTCATCAGTGAAAAAAGTATTTCTCAAAGCTCCCAGTAGAGTTAACGTGTTGAAAGAAATGTACCCTGAAATTCCATTGCCACCAAAGCCAATTTTAACTAGATGGGGTACATGGCTAGAAGCAGTTGAATATTATGCCGAACATATAGACTCTATTAACAATGTTCTCCTTGCATTGGACTCTGAAGATGCAGTCTCAATTGATACTGCGAAAACAGTTACCTGTGACATAAGTGTGAAGAATGACTTAGCTCACATTCAGCATACATTTTCATGCATCATAAAAACGCTCAAAAGTCTCCAAAATAGGCACCTTTCACTATCTGAAAGTTTTGAAATTATAAATAGTACTGTGGAACAACTGAATCGTGGTAGAGGTAAAGTTGCAGATGCAGTAAGAGCTAAGGTGGACACTGTACTTTCAAAAAACCCTGGATATGAAGAACTACAAAAGGTTGTTGCTGTGATGAGTGGTGAATCAACAGTGAAGATTAACTTGGACTTATCCCCAGCAGACATTGTGAAATTGAATTATGTACCAGTTACTTCTTGTGACGTCGAACGCTCTTTTAGTCAGTATAAATCTATCCTCAGAGACAATAGAAGAAGATTCACTTTTCAGCACTTGAAAGAAATGTTTGTAACCTATTGTTATGGTAACAGACAATAAAAATTGTGTTTTGTTGAAACTACATTGGAAGATAAGGTACGTCCATTATATTTTTTGTTTAGTTTGATTAAAATGTACCAATATTTAACGTACATAGTCATTTTTTTATAATTTTAAGTCCATATTTAATTCCATATTTTGGTAAAAATCCATATTTAATTCCATATTTTGGTAAAAATAACTACATATATATTTACATATTTCATATATTTTTAGTCCATATAAATCCGTTCCCTGCTTATCAGATTAGGATTTTTTTTTAATAGAACATCTTTATTCAGGAGACAATCATGAAATGCAACACATTTCATGTTACCAATTAAATTTCCAACTTCTTTACTGTGTTAATCTTTAGGATTTACCTTGCTTGACTAGTTTGGAAGTCTTGTGCTTCACTGTCCAGAGCCTAGTGGACAATGAAGCACAAGACTTCGAAATTAGTCAAGCAAGGTAAATCCTAAAGATTAACACAGTAAAGAAGTTGGAAATTTAATCAGTGATATGTAAGTGTTAAAAGTGTATATAGAAAAATGAAAAAAAGACACTTCATGTTTTTTAAATTATATTGTAACATTAAAACTGCATTTACAGAGATCTCTTTAAGCCTATTCTTTTGAACAGTCTCTTAGCTATTCATTAAGGAAAACATTCCGGTATTATGCCTGGTAAATAAAGATAAAACTGAGCCAGTTTCAGTAATAAAAAATGAAACATTAATGTACATGTAAACAATCTGTTTAAAACTTTCTTAGTTGAAACGTTTCAACTAAAAAGTTTTAAGTTTTAAACAAGTGTTAACGTGAACAAGAAACAATGAAACAATTTGTAACTATACAAAAACAATCCAAATTAATGTTATTTTGTTGTGCTACAGTGAAACTTCCCAATAGAGGACACCACTGGGGAAAAATTTAATGTCCGTTATTGAGAAGTGTCCGCTATTTAGAAAATCGTTACTATGTATAGAGTACATTTAAATTTCTCTTACATATTCAACACTATAATTTACAGTATAGTACAGTAGACAGTGAGATTGTTTACAGTATTCATCCCGAGAGAAATCGTACCAGTAAATGTTTTGTAAATGAAATAAACATCAGTCACTGTACCACTTCACCTCACACAAAGAAATCTAGAATTGCATTCTCAGTGTATGATTTTAAAATAACATCCTTGTTTTTCAAAATTTCACTAACCTGAGTTTTTCCCACATTAAACTTTGTGGCCAGCTCACGAACACTTAATTTCTCTTTCTCAATGTGCTTTACAATATCCACTTTCTCTTTTAGTGACAAACATTTACGTTTTTGTGACATTCTTAATGTGACTACTTCCGAACACTCAACTTGACAAACTAAGAAAGTACGGACTGCTCATGTACAGTATCACAACTAACAACTGTGCAGCTTACCTTCAATAAAGTACAAGAACGTTCAAATGCACGATAATGATTGTTGCAAAGAATTCCGTTTAATTTACAACTGTCTTTTTCTTTTTTTCTTTCACGCTGTCCGTTATTTGGAAGTTTTAATTGCTGTTGGGAGATACATTTCAGCGTCCGCGTCCGTTATTGAGAATGTCCGCTATTTGGAAGAGTTTTATCATAAGGGCCAATGTTATTTTGCAGGGGAATTTTAAAATGTCCGCTATTGAGAGGAGTCCGCTATTGGGAAGTGTCCGTTAAGGGAAGTTTCACTGTATTAATACGATATCCCCAAAAACTGCAATTAATTATTAGTAAATACGGGACATCTGGTAACCCTAACCACCACTAAGCTGAACAATGTCATTAAATTATCCTCTTTTCATGTGCTTTAGTTCATGGAAGTCGCGGATTTTTAGCCGCCCAAATCAACACGAGTCATACATGCTTAAGAAATGTTGCCAAGTTGTAATGTTAAGACTCAGTCGGTGCTAGTTATGGAAACTTAAATATTACATACGTGCAGACGAAATATTTAGATGGTGAGAGGATGAACTAAGTGGCGTGAAACGCATTATAGTAGTAGTTTAATGCAAAGATAGTAGTTTATGTAAAAGTATTCCAATGTAATGGATTTATTACTGTAAAGCGGCGTTTTTCAGCCTTTCTCAACATGTGGCACAATAAAGTAATTTAAAATTCCGCAACACAGTCATATAATCTAAATCATTGATTCCCAATCGGGGGGGGGGGGGGAAATTTTGAGGATTTTAAGAGGGAATGAGAACTATACAATACAAATTGAGATAAATGTATAAGGTATGTAAAAAGGTAAAAAAAGGTAAAGGCATCCCCGTAACATGCCATGAAGGCACTTGGGGGGCATGGAGGTAGAGCCCCACGCTTTCCATAACCTCGGCACCACGCTCTGACCCGGTACTCAATTTTATAGAAGGCTGAGTGAACCTTGGGGCCATTCTGAAAGTTTGGCAACGAGAAAAAATCCTGTCACCACTTGGGATCGAACCCCGGACCTTCCAGTCCGTAGCCAGCTGCTCTACCAACTGAGCTACCCGGCCACCCCCGTATAAGGTATGTATTAATTTATAAAATAAAATATTTTCAATTTTATATGCATTATTTTTGAGTCTGCACAGAGGGGAATGAGAATGTGATCAATGGTGAAAGGGCGCATGGGGCAATAAGAGTTGAGCAGCACCAAAACAAAATACATGCTATTCACAAATATAACTAATACTGTTTTTATTTGAAGTGTATGATAGAAATGTGAAATTTAATGCTACAAAATTTTTACAATACAATATTAACGTAATAATTATGATATTATGGATGTTTTTCTTTTAATTAATTGTTATTCACGAAATATTAAAAAAATATATATATATATTTATTACATGTTTTGCCGAGGTGTTTGATGTACGGTATATTTTTTATAAGGGCAAGTAAAATTTAATATTTTTAAGTTTGGTACAATATTCTAACTTTACTGATCTAGCAACCTTACCTGTATGTCAGTCATTCTCCTCTCTGCCGCTCGCGAACCTACACTGTGCTTATTGAATGTTGACTTGGGCACTTGGGTGAAACGAGCGTTGAGGGACTTCCGCCGATTTTTTTTTTCTTTTAATTTATTTATTTAATTAATTAATAATAATAATTAATTAATAATTTATTTATTTAATCTGGCAGAGCTAAGGCCAGTAGGCCTTCTCTTCCGCCCAGCCAGACTCTAATTCTAATTAAATACATTTGCTTACATAGTTATTACATTAATATCTAGATCATAAAACAACATGAAAGTAAATGATGAAAATTGGATAACTAATGTTAGTGTGACAATAATAAACACTGGTAAGAAATAGTTATAATAATAATGATAATAATAATAATAATGGTAATTATAATAGTAATAATAATAATAATAATAATAATAATAATAATAATAATAATAATAATGAGATAATTTATATATTTATCTGTGATATATATAACCATTAAACACTGAGAAACCTGAAACAGCTATTATTGTTGACAATAATTGTTAGAAAAATATCTCGTTAACCTATTCTTAAATTGATTTGATGTCTGACAGTCCCTGACATTACTCGGTAGGGAATTCCAAAGTCGAGGAACAGCCACAGTGAAAGAGGATGAATATGAGGATGTTCGGTGGGAGGGAATGGATAATATTGAGGAGTGTTGTGATCGTGTGTCTAGGTTATGATGGGTGGATAAATTTTGAAAACGAGACGCAAGATAGACAGGAGTGGAGAAATGTAATATGTGAAAGAGAAGGGAAAGAGTGGATTTTCCTACGATCTTGTAGACGGAACCAGGACAACATTTCGAGGGATGGTGTTACGTGATCAGCCCGGCGAATATTGCAGACGAAACGGACGCACATATTATGAACACGTTGTAGTCTCTGCGCCGAAGTAACGCTTAGGTCAGTAAGCAGAATATCACAGTAATCGAAGTGGGGCATCACGAGTGTTTGCACTAACATTTTTTTCATGGAGAGGGGTAGAAAATTCTTCAATCGTCTAAACGAGTGGATTAATGAAAATACCTTTTTGCAGGTTTCTGCAACTTGAATGTTCCAATTTAAACTTTTATCCATATAAATACCTAGATTCTTTACTGATTCACTGAACGGAATTTCGGTGCCGTGTATTTTAATCGGGGACAAATTTGGTATGGTAATAGTGCTTAACAAACGTGAATGGCCCACAATGATTGACTGTGATTTTTCTGGATTTAGTTTAAGTCGGAATTTCCGTTTTTAGCAAGACTTCTGACTTCTGTTGCATTCAAATAATTATAAAATACGATAATTTGGTCCAGGGAGCATCCGTTTTTGGTGCAAAGATAATTCATTTGGCGTGTTTCTTAAATGAAATTAACCTAAGTGGGTCGGTGTCTATTGGAAGTCCCTCAACGCTCGTTTAACCTTGAATTGTGTTCGCTGGAAGTTGACTCACTGTCTTTACTACTCTTTTCACTTTTATTTTTATATTTTCTTCTACAACACCTTTACTATTTTCATTTTCTCGTGGCACACAGGTTGGAAAAAAAATTATGGTTTATTTAATGACGCTCGCGACTTAAGAGGTTATATCAGCGTCACCGGTGTGCCGGAATTTTGTCCCGCAGTTCTTTTACATGTCAGTAAATCTACTGATATGAGCCTGTCGCATTTAAACACACTTAAATGTCATCGACCTCAGCCGGGATCGAACCCGCAACCTCGAGCATAGAAGGCCGGCGCCATGCTAGAAAAGGCTGCGGTAAAGTAATAAATAATTACATATTCTAACACATTTTAATTTTATGAGCACAACTGTACTTACTATTTGCTGCTTCTGATATGGAGTTCATTAATGCACTAGCAATTGTATTATTTGGTGCATACAGAATTTCCATGTCTGAATAATAACTGATGTAATTAATCAATTCACTTTGATCTACGCGTGGATAGTAACGTTCTGGAACCTCCTCACTCAGAGCAGAGGACGACAATGAGCGAATCACGGCAGCCAGAATGAACAGAGCAAGAGGTATCAAAATTTCAAATGTTGTTACAATCCAGTGCCTTTTTCGAAGTAAAAAGTTCTTCCACATCACAAGAACAAACTTTCTTAACAACATGATTTCTGTACCGGTATTTTTCACTAACGCGACAACCTCCTGTATTCCTGTTCACTACCAGTACGTAACTGACAGGAATTTCTGCCATTGTGACATTTTATAGCAAATTTTTATCTATCATTCGTAACTGACGGCACATGACGCCAAATGAATCATCTATCCAAATTACGTAGGTACAGGCGAAGCAAACAGCTTCACCTGATAGTACAGTCTATTGACGCTTTTACTGATTAGCTACGTTAAGACTCCACCTTATCGTGGTCACGCGACTTACAGTGTTTATCCGAAGTGGCTAGAGACGCGCATTGTGAGCATGACTCATATACGGTACTAGAGTTCTTGGTTTTTCGCATTGGCGAAACCGTTACATCCGTTTGGTATTATAATTTTCCAGAGTTATAGATTAATAATTTAGTACGTTTCAATTTGCGACGAAATACGTAAAGTGTTTGAAAATGCGATATGATTTTGTTTTTGCGAAATAAATGAGAGATTATATAAAAAAAAGGTTAATAAAAAATCATTAAAAAATGTTCATTTTAATAAATTTGTGTTTTTCTACCGAAAAATTGCGTTTGATTTTTTCATTGACGAGAATTCTGTGAACACAAGGTTGTCAAACAGTGCTGAGTATCGATATGTGTACAGGTAGGAACATGTGTGCTTTGCTGAAACTTCAAGTTTTTGTCAAATATTGCAATCAAAATTTATAATTTAATTACTATGCTAGAGGGATCGTTTTAGCCATATGTACAAGGTCCACTGCTGTGGACTAACACACACACACACACACACACACACATACACACACACGGCTTTCATTCATATCGATATACATAAAATTATTTAGGGCCAAATTAAAGAAGTATCTAATTTCTCACGCCTTCTATTCTGTAGGTGAATTCATGACATTCAATAACACTTCATGAAATTGATACTAAAACTCTGTGTTGTACTAGTAGACTATATTGTAAATCTCGTCTGTATATACTTCATCTAGGCTGTGACTATGAATTAAGATTTTATAATAGTATTAAGTTTTTTGACTTGTTCCATATTCTAGCTGTAAGCATGTATGAATACCATGGAATGTTAATAAATACAATACAATATAAAACTTCCCAGTCCAAATAACTAATTATTAAAATTGAATTCAATTTAAACAAAAACACGGGGCAAGTCTGAAACTAGGCTTAACAATGCATTTTAGATTTCACCCCCCCCCCACCCCCAGTGGGGTGCTATGCATAAACATTTCGCTAGCCCACTCTACGAGTGTGCTAAACTAGCCCCGGCTATCGACTGATTACTTGTACAGGATTCATATCATATCATATCACTAACACTGGTTTATGAATGCGAAAAACGTTAGTTCGCTGATCATCCATCAGAAGCTGGCGCTAAGAATGTCTATGAATATGTCCCTAAATTTTTGTACTTCAGTGGCTGACCATGACAATATCTTTGAAAAGTATTGGAGTGCAAGAGGTCAAATGACTTTATTGTCAAACGCCTGGCATTAGAAAACAACAACATATTTTTATACTTAAATATGAAAGAGCATTCAGTTGTTTATACACCTCATTCATTTGTTTTCGCATCTTTTGTTTTACACTGTCGCCTGGCAATCTGTATTTTTGTTATTATCAATTGATTGTAGGATGAAGACAGCTTATTTTCTGTAATTTCCTAAATTTAATCAAGAAGGATGATTTATGTTCTCTCTTGAAGGATATACAACATTTTAAAATAATTTAATATACAAACACAACTATTACATGAAATGCTCAGTAAGTTTTTGTAGCTTTATTCTCTTTATTCTCCTAAGAAACCATGTCTACACGTAAATAGATTGATCTCTTTCCTATGGCGATCTGCTCACTTAAGTTGGGTCTTGCAGCTAGTGCTAAATAGACGACTGTGATCACCTAATAGCAAATAGATACCGTACTAGGAAATTTTATGTATTTTTCTGGAATTAATGATCTTTTGTTTAGTCATCTTCAATTATTTATAATTGTGTTATTTCTTTTATGCTCGACCATGCCGAAATGTAGTAATTATACACTTGGTAGCAATCCTTCAATGCATGTCATTAAAGTACACCTACTCATTAAAGTACAGTTGTTTTCAGCCAATGACAACTCAGCTTACAGGTGTTCAGCCAATGACAAGTCAGCTTTGTACCGTCATAAAACCGCAAGTATCGATTATTCTCGGATATGCAATCGAAAGAGAATTAGCGAAAAGTCACGGAGGCTGGAAATCCAATACTGTCGCAGAAGGTTATGTTCTGTTACTATAATAATTAGCGTTAATTGTAAATAATATTCAAATAAATTCAATTTGTCATCTCGTTTTTCAATGTCGAATTCAATAATCAAGGTTTTACCAAGTTTAACGGGATTACATCAAGGTCAATGACATTATTGCTCCTCGGAAAAAATCAATACTTTCGCATCTGCGCACATCTCACAATTCACGACCTAGAACAAGGTCACTTCCGATCTTGTCAGTTACAAATAAAATGTATACATCTCAATAATTTCAAGTTAGAAATATGGTCGAGCATAAAAAGTCGTATGAAACTCGCCTATAATGATAATTAAGAAGCTCATATGAAAATTATGAAACGAGCGCTCGTTGCATAATGTACTATTTCTTTTCCTTCTCTATTGTTTTTTTTTTTTCATTATAATTGTGTACCTACCATTTACTCAAAAAAAAAAAAACAACAATTTTATGGTAAGCTTTGTCTTCTAGGCAGCCTTCACTTGGAGGAAGCTGGATAAAATTCAAAATAAAAAACAACAATAACAAAAATATAGACGATAGGAAACAATAATTAACAGGAGACACACAGAAATATAACAACTGTATGTAACCAATTAAAAATATGACGAACAGTCTACAGACACCACATGAAAGGACAGATTACAGAAGTACAATAGCTGTTCCCCTCACCCCCAGAGAAAGAATTACCAAATTTATCATAACATGCATGTTCAAGATACAGTACTTCCGAATCTTGCACAAGCCATCTGCCTGTTTATCTTTTGAAACTTCTAAAACCTGAAAAGGAATAAAGAAAAAGTATGAAGTCAGAAGCTTAAACTTACATAGGTACCTACATAATTTTAGTAGTTTTTAGCGAGGTAACAGTCGATTCAGTCATTCTAAAAGCCTGCTTCACCTTGCCTATGAATGTGTTACTATGTACATAATGGATATTTGAGCAGCATTTAGCGTGTTTACAATATTTTAAATCCTTTAGTCAACAAATGTACCCACTTCCTTGTACTTGATAGAATGAATTTTGCAAACAACCTTGTCTCACGGTGTGTGAAAATATAGATTCTTATTTTGATATATTTTTAATTCAATAAAATGCCTACTTCATAGTTTATTTCCACATATAATTCCATTTTATCGTCATAATATAAATTCTACTACTACAGAAAAGGGATACATCAGTAAATGGAAATCATGTCTTAAAAATGTGTTACTGGTAGGCATTACTTCACATAGTAGTCAGTTGCACAATACAAGGAAAGTCTATTCGGACGAATATAAGCTCAGAAGCTATCTGTGACCTCCAAAACTTTTCCTTATGGCAATGCAGTAAGACAAGTACGAAATAAAGCTGTTTAGTTTGCAACTCAAAGTATGATCCAGTCAGGAATAAATGAGGACACTTTTCAGCAGCAGTAACAGCAGTAATAGTACCAGTAGTAGTAGTAGTAGCAGTACCAGTAGTATCAGTAGCAATAATAGTGCATCAGTATCAGTAGTAATAACAGTAGTAGTAGTAGTAGTAGTAGTAGCCAGTAGTATTAATAGTAGTAGCAGTAGCAACAGTACCACTACTAGTTGTAGTAATAGCAGTAGCATCAGAGTCAGTAGTAATAATAGCAGTAGTAGCAGCCAGTAGTAGTAGTAGTAGTAGTAGTAGTAGTAGTAGTAGTAGCCAGTAGTATTAATAGTAGTAGCAGTAGCAACAGTACCACTACTAGTTGTAGTAATAGCAGTAGTATCAGTCAGTAGTAATAATAGCAGTAGTAGCAGCCAGTAGTAGTAGTAGTAGTAGTAGTAGTAGTAGTAGTAGCAGTCACATCAGTAGTTGTGGTAATAAGAGTAGTAGTATCAGTAGTAATAACAGTAGTAGTAGTAGTAGTAGTAGTAGTAGTAGTAGTAGTAGTAGTAGCCCAGTAGTATTAATAGTAGTAGCAGTAGCAACAGTACCACTACTAGTTGTAGTAATAGCAGTAGTATCAGAGTCAGTAGTAATAATAGCAGTAGTAGCAGCCAGTAGTAGTAGTAGTAGCAGTAGTAGTAAGTCACATCAGTAGTTGTGGTAATAGAAGTAGTAGTATCAGTATCAGTAGTAATAATAGCAGTAGTAGTAGCCAGTAATATCAGTAGTAGCAACAGTAGCACCAGTAGTTATAGTAACAGCAGTAGTAGTATCAGAGTAAGTAGTAATAATAGCAGTAGTAGCAGCCAGTAGTAGTAATAATAGCAGTAGCAGTAACAGCAGTAATAGTAGTAGTAGTAGTAGTAGTAGTAGTAGCAGCAGTACCAGTAGTAGCCAGTAGTATTAATAGTAGTAGCAGTAGCAACAGTACCACTAGTTGTAGTAATAGCAGGAGTATCAGAGTCAGTAGTAATAATAGCAGTAGTAGCAGCCAGTAGTAGTAGTAGTAGTAGTAGCAGTAGTAGTAAGTCACATCAGCAGTTGTGGTAATAGAAGTAGTAGTATTAGTATCAGTAGTAATAATAGCAGTAGTAGTGGCCAGTAATATCAGTAGTAGCAACAGTAGCACCAGTAGTTGTAGTAATAGCAGTAGTATCAGAGTAAGTAGTAATAATAGCAGTAGTAGCAGCCAGCAGTAGTAGTAATAGTAGTAGTAGTAGTAGTAGTAGTAGTAGTAGTAGTAGTAGTAGTAGTAGTAGCAGCAGCAGTAGCAGTAAGTCACATCAGTAGTTGTGGCAATAGAAGTAGTAGTATCAGTATCGGTAGTAATAATAGTAGTAGTAGCCAGTAATATCAGTAGTAGCAACAGTAGCACCAGTAGTTGCAGTAATAGTAGTATCAGTATCAGTAGTAATAACAGCAGCAGTAGTATCAGTAGTAACAGCAACAGTACCACCAGTAGTTGTAGTAATAATAGCAGTAGTAGTAGTAACAGTAATAACAGAGTAGCAGCAGCAACAATAGCACCAGTAGTTGTAGCAGTAGCAGCACCAGTAGTGACTTTTCAAAGTGAAATTTGTTATTTCATTATGAAAAATACAATAAAAAGATGAATCTATAGAATCGACAAAACTCCATCTACATTTAAAAATTAAACACAAAGAGTATTTGAACCAAATGATTTTTTTAAAAACAAGTTAAAAAATGAGAAAAAAAGTCAAATACTACTTGAAAAAGCTGTGCGTTCAAATCACATCAGGGTCACAACATGTAATGAAATAAACCACTACTTGACGTGAATAATAATTATTAAAAATTACTTTTTTGATCAAACAAAATACAACACTTAAAAATCGTTCTTAGGAGTAACACATATAAAACAAAAGATGTAAGGATGTCCCCACAACGGTTATAATAATGAAAAATCTGATCTTGCTTGATGTCAGGAGTCTACTAGAGTGAAGTTTACAAGACCTCATACTATTGCAGAAAATATAATTTCACCTGCTGCAAAAGCAATGGTCACTACAATGTTAAATTGAGGCTAAATCATTAATATAAACTAGAAACATTAATTTCACCATATCTAGAGGATTTTTTTTTTATTATTTATCACATGTATGATTTCTGCTACAGTAGTGGGAATAAATTTGAGACCTGGAAATTTCTGTTAATGCATCAGTTAAATAACCAATTGCAAGTCTTCTGCACAATCTGCACTGAAGTTAAATTCAAAATCTTGAAAAATTAAATAACTAAGCCAAGCTGAAAGTTAGAATTTACAAAACAGTTATATTACCGGTTGTTCTGTATGGTTGTGAAACTTGCACTCTCACTTTGAGAAAGGAACAGAGATTAAGGGTGTTTGAGAATAAGGTGCTTAGGAAAATATTTGGGGCTAAGAGGAATGAAGTTACAGGAGAATGGAGAAAGTCACACAATGCAGAATTGCACGCACTGTTTTCTTCACCTGACATAATTAGGAACATTAAATCCAGACATCTGAGATGGGCAGAGCATGTAGCACGTATGGGTGAATCCATAAATGCATTTAGGGCTGGTTTCACCAACACATGTTAAAAATTACTTAACTATAAGTTAAGTAACGAATGATTAGAACTTTAACAATTTGTTACAAATTTCCTTTTCACGAAAGGCTGTTAAAGATTTGTTAGTTATCGCGTAGTTAAGTAAGAATTTGTGTGAATCTAGAAGGCAGTGATCATCTTTCCAGTTTCTGAACGTTGCCTATTTCACGCTTGGCGACTGGCGTTGGTGTTTTGTTTTCCTCTTCCGATTTCATCGAAGGAAATTCAAAATACGTTTGCTTTCTTTGTGTAGAAGTTCAGTTTTAAAAGTTTGCAGTATGATGGAGAATGAAAAGTGTAATAAACGTGTTCGTGGCAGCAATTTCACGGAAAACGAAAAGCAAATTCTTGTAGATATAATACACAAACATAGAAATGTAGTAGAAAAAAAAAACCGATGGCGTTACCGTTAAGGAGAAGGAGAAAGTTTGGCTGCAGATATCGTGGTCTCAATGATGCTATAGTAGAAGAGATCCTATGAACTATTCTGCACACTGTTGCTTTTGATACTTCGGCAGTGTCTCCCACAATTAATTGAAAGGATCCTGTCGCATAAAATCGCAAAGCAATCAGAAATTGTTGCATAGGAGAGAGTGGAAAGTTCCTCTTTGTTAAATGATCTAAGCTATCAATTTCATGGAGCACTTTTTCTACAACAGTTTTTGATAATCTGTATCTTTCCAGAAACTTTTCATTTGACATACTTTCAAAATCATTCTTTCTAGTAATCACTCTCTCACCTTCAGCTTCTACAGCATTAAGATAATCCAGATATAGCAGATGTGCATTCAGACGATTGGCCGCCATTTTCAACTTAAACAAACATTAAGCAGTTTAACAGCTCATGAATGGACTGTTAAGTTTTGAAGGAAATTTAACATATGTTACGCCTAACGAAGCTTGATGAAAAGCTTTAAATGTTAAATTGTCTGTTAAACCACTTTAACATATGTTAAACAGTTAACATTTGTTGGTGAAACTAGCCCATAGTGTGTTAGTTGGAAGACCTGAGCGAAAAAGACCTTTGGGGAGGCTGAGACGTAGATGGGAGGATATTAAAATGGATATGATGGTAGAGACTGGATTACTCTTGCTCAGGATAGGGACTGATGGCGGGCTTATGTGAGGGTGGCAATGAACCTGCGGGTTCTTTAAAAGCGATAAGTAAGCAATAGTAATAATATTTTCAGACTGATATAAGCTGTGGAATTATAACATTCATCAAGGACAAAGGACATGGCAGGAAGCAACACTTTTAATGATGAATTAGAGATAATCCATGAAGAATACACTTCCACAAAGCAAAGCGAGGAAGATTTTATCTGGTATTGGATTTGTTGATGGAAACTGACGACGAAATAAACGCAATTGTAAACTAGGTATTGTACATCTTACTTTATTACACATTCACCTTTAACATAGTACATATTATTACATGGCTTAGTTCACAAACATTGTATACATGTTATTAAAAATAGCTTCAGTATATATAAATAATAATCCTTCCTGTAATGATGTTCCCTACTGCTAACTAGAGCAAATATCACAGAACATTTTATTTTCAGTCATCAATCTACAGGAAAGGTGCAAAACTAGCCACTACTTTAAGAGTTTAAAAAAGAGAATGAGGAAGAAATTAGAGTGTATAACTACCAGTCACAAAGCAGAACGAAAATTGCTCATGTCCTGCATGAGAATGGTGCGAAATAAAATGTAAAAACTTACAAAACAATCAGTGTACTTCAGAGTATTTTTAAATACAATATAATTGAATTCAGTATATTTCTATATCTACTTTTTACTTATCCACTTTCTCTGAAAGACATTTCTTCAATGTGAAACTATCAAAGCACATGGCAATATCTATCAACTTGTTGACAAGGCCTGTACATCTCTAACACATTAAGGATTACACAATTGAGTTTAACTGTACACGTTATGTATATCACTGTAATAAAGACAATTCGTAAAATGGTGTATTCTGTAAGTTCAGTAGCATAGTACTGTTTCATACTGGTTAGAAAAAATGGTTGTACACTTATACATGATTCTTTCAATTGATTTTAAGCAGGTAACATATACCGATGTGCAGTTCTCTTTTACGTATTTCCACCCAGATTAGTGTGTTCTGAAATCCTATACTTAACACATTTCCATTTTATCAATTGATTTTATATTATATTTATAGTGTAATGAAAGTTGAATTTTTAATGCCATGACAGGCTGAAACAAACAGAGATTAAAATATTCGTATTTTAGAGCTCATGAAAGATAAAACTGAAAAAGGAGTGAAATCCTTGAGTTATCTCTCTAAAGATGCACGCTAAATTGTAAGAGAAACAATTCAAATTCAATTACTTATTGTAATAAAGTATTTAAATATGGACGCCAAAGTGTATTTTTTAATTTCTGTGTGATAAGTGACATAAGTGAAATAAAATATTGTGGCAACCATGATGGAAAGTTCTCGCTGCCTCGGGAGTCGAGCACGCATCCGGCAGAAGGGAGGGCGCGCTGGGGTGCGGCAAAGGAAGTTGCACACGCATCTAGTGCATGGAAAAGCTACGGGACGCGGACTTCGGCAGGCGCTGGGCTGTGCGAGGTGAAGGGGGGAACAAAACATCCCGAACAGATGGTTCTGGAAAGTGATGAGAGCCGATTGGGTGGAAGATACTCGATGCAGTACATTCTAAAACTATGATTTAGTAATAAATAGAAGACGCGAAGAAGAGCCAAGGCCAGTTCAGTTTAGTTTGGACAGCGAGTTCAGTTTGTGAATCAGCAGCACCCAGGAGTCTAGGGTTCGACACGCGAGTGAACTTGAGCAGCGTCCAGGCGGAAGCAACGCATCCGGGAACCTTGGGTTCGTCAAGCAGTGAACTTTATCTGAAAGTCTTGAGTTCGAAATTCAGTGGACTGTCTCTGGAAGTCTGGGGTTCGATATACTGTGAACTTGAGTGAATGAGCTAGAAGAACTAGCCAAGGCAAACGAACTGTGAACTGAGAACTGACAGTTTTGTTTTGTAAATAGTGCTTTGTGAACATTAGTTGAGATTAGGGGTACATTGTTATTCTTAATAATCCACGTGAATTGTCATTGTTGTCTGTGGAGTGCTATAATGAATACTGTGTTGCTGTGTGGAGTGAAATACCCATTTTTGAAGGGAGTGCTTAAATTCAGAAATAGAAAGCCATTATTGTTGTGAATAAAAGTAACATTATTGTGTTGAAATAAAAGTCACAATATTCAAGCTTCTGAGGAATTGATATATTTGAGACTTGTGAAATGAGAGAGAAAAATACCACTGAAGTTAATAGGATTTTCTTTTAAATTGTACTTCAAAACTCAATTAATTTATGCAATATTAAAATTCACTTTCAGTGTCTTTTAAAAGTGAATAAATGCTTAAATGTTTCGTACTCTGTTTTGGTTATTTTCTTACCTGTCTTCAGCAACTAGAGAGATTTCAGTAATTTAAATTAAATTTCACAGCTCTGTTCAACAAATATCTTCAACTTGAAGGCATCCTGCTCATGTGAAGATGAGATAAACTACAACACTCTGGAGTCATTTAGTGTGATCGTTTAAAAATATGACCTTTTCAGGTCTTCACTCAGATCAATTTCATATTGTAAGTTATTGAATGTTGTAGTGTGCAAACTGAAGAAAGAAGTGCAGTAGTGCAGAAATCTGAGTGCTCTTTACTGGGAGGCAAGAAGCAAAATGGGTTAAATGATATCAAAAGCGCCACTGGAAAACAACAGTTACTGAATGTAATGAGCATTAAGAGATGAACTGTGCGAAATTTCTATTCCATATATTTTTTAAGCTAGAAACTTAATTTACTGTATACAGCAACCTCTTCTTAATAGTATTAATGCGCCAAAGTTTGAATAATATCTATCAGTTTAATAGTTTTTGAGTTGTTAAAATAATAGTAATAAAAAGTTGTTAAAATAATAGTAATAAAAAAATCGACTTTATCAAATACATGTACTGTCACAAAATATGGTAGGCCTGAAAAAAATTGTACAGCATTTTTGAAATGCATATAATTTCACAGCAGTCATAATTTGAATTCTGATTAAAAAAAAAATTTAATTCAGTCAGTTTTTTTTTTTTTTTTTGTGTCTAGATAGCACTGTATATTAGTAAAAAAAATAGTATATTACATTTTTTTAAATTTTGAAATATTTATCTGAAGAAAGGCTCTCTACTTTTGTTAACCAAACTATTAAGAATACCGTAAAGTGGGGTGACTTTGAACAGTAATTTAGCGCCCTTCTAAATTAAATGCTGTACCCTATTTCGAAAAAACTGAACTAATTTATTGACAACTTAAACAGTTTTTTCGCAATTGGGTACAGAATTTCATTTAGAAAGGAGCTAAATTACTGTTCAAAGTCACCTCAGCGTTCAAAGTCACCCAACTTTACGGTATGCATTAAAATTTTCAACTTCCTAATATGAAATTTGTTGGAGCCTACAGTATCTGAATGTGGGTAAATGCAGTAAAAATGAAAGTGCGGAAAATGACTTTAAAAATGTTGATTTTTCCATGAGGAAAATCTTTTGTGAAATATAACTGAAGCATGAATTTGGAGGACAATTATGTTGATCAAATTTGGCCAACATACAAATGAAAGGTCACTGATTAGATAGATATATTTTTTGGGGGATTGGAGGGGGAACGAAAATGTATTTTTTTTTTTCTAGAAAAATGACCAAAATTTTATCCATCTCCTCCTCAAGTCAAAGAAGCAGAATAGTACCTTGCAGGGAAGATTCACAATACAAGCCATAGAAAAAGTTCTTTATTTAATTTCTTCCGCAATGAATAACAAGAAGGGACATGCCTTCGTTGATTATGTGACCATGCTGAAGTATTTGATTATAGTAAGAAAATTAGAAGATGAAAACCAACACAGGAATTTAACATAAAACAGGAAACAGGACTGCACACAAAGAATTAAATTTAACAAAGATGGTATGACCATGAATTTTTTTTAAATTTAAACTGGTTATTTAAGGACACTGTAGCAAGTGCCAGGTTTTATAGTGCCAATGGAATTGCTAACTGCGAGATAAGACCGAAGATTCGCCATCAGATTATCTGACAATCGTCTTACAATTGGGGAAAACCTATAATCTTTTCGCTGTTAGAATAATCCTAATGTACATACAAGCACGTGGCTGTCATACCCATAATTGGCTCCTAGTCAAAACACTCACACAACACAGGAAAATATAGTTCCGTATTTGATGACCATAATCTTATGTTTATTTTAAAAGAAAATTTGAATTTTAGTTGATAAATATAATAAAAAATAATGCTTGACTCGTACGAACAACCTCATGTAAAAGAAAAGGTACTTTCAGATTTGTCATTTTCTATGAAGGCGAATGAATACAAAGAGTAATATCAATGTAGTCTGTTCCTGTAACATATTGGTCTCACTTGAGCTTGATCTTGTTGTCCATGTAGGCAAGTGGTAGTATGGATTCGGGATCCTCAGTGTGTGATTAAATTTACGAGAGGTGTAATACCTTTGTCTGAAAGTGATTGATCTTACACGAAAGTTTATAATAATTTAATTAATTGGAAAGTAACTGTTTCATATGCAAACGAATGCATAGTAGCGACGAGTAACAGAAAATGTTTCACATGAATCAGAATGTACAACAGTGGGTGGGATCACATACTGAGAAACAGTGGCGTGACTTTGCGACCAATCAGGCTTTAATTGAGTCACGTGCTATTGTTTACAGTAGGATTGTTCTAACAGTGAAAAGATTATAGGAAAAACCCCAACTAGCTAATCAAACGAAATTCAACCAGTGGCGTAGCGTCAATGTAAGCTAAGAAGCTTAGCTTCCCCAGTTAATAATAATTTCATAATAAACCTGCAGTTTATGGAGAAAATTATTTATTAATTTTAATAGAATTTATATTTATGCGTTAAAAATTGTGATGCGGCAGCTCAGGATGATTTGTGATGCAGCAATAAACAAGAAGCCTGCACACACCAGCTTCAAAGCAGACCGGTTTCTTCTATGTAATCCACCCCGCAGATTTTCCATCCCTTTCTAACTAAGCTACCCTAGTCGCAAGGCTCGCAAGAAGCTAGCTTTAACATTTAAAATAAGTAGTTTCCGAGTTATCCCTTTTTGTCAGTTGTTTTTAGTTGAAGTGTTAGTGTGCATTGTGGCTGATATAATAAATAATGAGCGAAATAACAGTTCCTGACACTAATTTACTTGAATTTTTTTTAGGACAATTGTATTATCAAAACTGACTTACAAACAAAAGTGTGATTTAAAAAACAAATGACCGACTCCCTTGCTGTGAATGAAGGACACAACCAAAAGACAGACGCATACTTACGTAATAATACTAATATTGTGATTTCTCTAAGTATGACAGGGAGTGAGCTAATGTTACACGTATACGTGTCTATTTGTTAAGAGATATGTGTAAACCGTGAAATCATATTTTACTACGTATCATTTGAGGTCATGCCTTATTGGTGTTACTTACGATGTTCTAACCAATCTTCGACTGCTGACTTGAAATTGACTACTATTTATTTTAAGACTGTATTTTTGTAATACGTTTTCTCATATTGCATGAAAGACAACTTGAGTTAGCTTCCCCTACTCAAAATTTCATGCTACGCCACTGAATTCAACCTCAGCTAACAATTTCCACTTGCTACTCCAGAGGTCTGATGATGGATGTGGTGGTTATGGTGACAGTAGTAACAATAACAACAATACTAACAAACATAAATGGCTATATTAACAAAAAAATAATTTCAAGTTACATCACTTACAGTGCACACAAATTTTTGACACTGAAGAAAAAAGAAAAAAGCAGTACATGAAAGTTTTGCACACAGAGACTAATAAATACTATATGGAACATTGTTCAGTATGAGAAAACCTCAGCAATAAAGATAAATAAAAAAAATAAAACAAGCAATGTATCACATAAATAAATACAGAGTTGAATGGCAAGAATAAATCATTTGTATGCATAGAGCATATCTACCTCATCAACCCCTGAATAACCAACCAAGAGTAAGTTAGATGACCTTTGGTGAGTGCATCAAAATGCTGCTGATAACAAACTGTACCAGATCGCAGGTCTAATTCACGCAAGGATGATGATGATGATGATGATGATGATAACGACAAAATAATCATAGGTTCGTTCCAACAAGCGGTTCATGGATCAGTTCATGTACGGTTCCTGTACCATCTTATGCGCAGGCGCTAGTTGAGCGTCTGCTGTGGGATTGAAACTGGACTGGACGCTGCTGGAACAATTTATGTACTAAATCCAGAGATGCTATAACTGTGATCATCTTTGCTAAGAACGGGATGCTTATTATTATTATCATTTCGCAGCTAATTCTAATGGCAGAAAATAGAATTTCGGTCATTTTCTATTAAAAGATGACAAAAAGTATGGAAGGCAAGAATTCCGCTAATTCAATGTCGTGTACTGGGGGACTCTCATCTAAAAATAGTTCTTTTTTTAATTATTAATTTATGTACGTTATTTATTATACTTCAAAGCTGCATGTTGAAATTGTAATTAACTATTTCAATACCCAAATAATTTCCATTCCCTGTCTTTTTGGCGAAAATTTAAATTAAATCTCTAGTTTTATTATTCGTCTGTACTGTCACTTTTCATCTTAACCTCATTGATGTGAACAGTCGATCATGTCTTTCTTCAGTATCTAGGAGACGTTGGTGAGCTTATGCGCATGTGCGTCTCGCGTACTCTTCCGTACATGCCTCAATCCGCAGACTATTCCTGACCGTTCCGAACCCGTGTCAAAAGCTTGTTGGAACGCCCAACTGCAGTACATGTTTCCGGTTCAGGACTGGTTTGGACTGTGTTGGAACGCTTTTTCTGTACTGCGCATGCTCATGATGGTTATGGACGGTTCCTGACTGTTGTTGGAATGAACCTCATATGTGGCTTCTTTGATTAGTAGAACTAAAATTGTATAATTAATACTATATCCAGGGATCCCATTCATCTCAGTTTTCCTGGAACAGTTCCGGTTTTTAACGAAGAGTCTCGGGGTGTCCTGATAAATTGTACCCAAGATGCAAAATGTCCCAGTTTTTTCGTTATTTCATAATTACTCAATTTAAACGACACACAGCGTAAACATGGAAAAAATTTACATATCAATCTTCATTCAAGATAGTATAAATCGATTCTGAGGGCAATGGCTTAACAGTATAACAGTTAACTAGAGACTCTTGCATGTGCTTGCTCTCTATTCTATATTTCTGGCTAGCTAGAAATTGTGAAGTTCTTGTCAAAGTGTAACATGGGAGAATCAGACTATTTTGATGAGTTCACCTTTGTAGAGTCGTTTGCAGGAGATACAACAAACATTGGAACAATGATTTACGTTCAGTGGAGGAAAGTTGGTTATAGATATCCAAACTAATGAATGATGAACAAATCAGGTGTGAAGATATAAAAACTATTTTTAGTTTTTGCTTGACAATATTAAGCTCACATACTTCAGTGGAAAGGATTTTCTCAATGTTGTCTCGTATGAGGACTGATATTAGGAACAGGTTATTTAAAACTGGTAACTGTTAAATCTCTGCTATTAGTTGAAACTCATTTAAAGGAAATAACATGTCCAGACTTTTTTGTTGTAGTGTGTTAAGACATTAAACTCCTGGAGCACATCAATTCCTCAGAAAAATATCAGAAACCTGATGAAGAAGCAAGAAGACCTACTAGAATTTCACACAGTAAAATGTCATTATAACGAACGCCAGTATAACGAAATATTCAATATTACGAAATGATTTTCTTTTCCTTGCCTTCTTCTGATATAATTTTTTCAATTTAACGGATTTCGTTTTCACGAAAAAATCAGTGTAATGAAATAAAAATGTCACTCCTTTGCCAAAAAAATCTACCTTTTTAACGAAAAATATTTTAAATATAGAGTACAAATTGTTAGGAAGTAGGAACATATTTTACATCATAATAATATTGCAAATGCATAGTGGCCACGTGGTCATAAAATATCTAGCTAATGTAATGTTTACTATGATGCAGATGTCTCAGAATTTTGTGTTAATTTCTTCATCAAGTAGTTACTTTGTTCTCCGCATTTAGTTTCCTCCTACCAATCACAGCTCAATAATCTTGCAAAATGGCACCTCTTGTCCAACAGAGTGCTTCATAAAACTTGAATTTTGTACTTTTCCTATGCCTTTCTCTAAACTTTTTCTTTTCAAATGCAATGCAAGTTTGGCATTTTATTTTATTTAAGAATATTTTCCAGGTCTACATGTAAAATATGCGGAATTTATGGCGTAAATAGAGGTATATGAATAAGCTTTTTTTTTTAAGGAAAAAACGAAGTAATTTCAAAGGTCCCTATGATTTCGTTATACTGGCATTTTACTGTAATAAGATAAGCTTAAAATGAGCAGTTGTAATAAATTCTCTTCTGTAAAATAAAACTTAAATTCAACTCTGAGATTGTAACAGGCCATAGGGTCTAATATTATTCAAGGGAAGAGGAAGAAAAAAGAAGAAAATAAAACAAGTTACCCTACAATATTTGTATATCACGTGATTTGTACATTCTAAGACTATATATTAAATAAAAACTTACTGTAGAAGAGGTGTCTCGGTTTTTTGATTTCATAAAATGGGATCCCTAAATATATCTGCAGAACTCATGAGATTCATCAAATGATTTTTCATTGTTTAATAAATTGGCAATATCAATTTAGTAGTGTTGCAAAATTACTTATTGTTCAGCAGTTCTCCTACCTCATGCTTCATGTCGTGTTCATCATTTATCAGCAGGGTGACCAGATATTCCAGTTTTACCAGGACAATCCCAGTTTTAGATCTTTGTCCCAGTGTCCCGAGAAACTTTCTTGAGATGCAAAAATGTCTTGGTTTTTTAAATCTATCACTCGCTTATTATAAGAGTAGCTGTGTTTGCGCCAAACTGACACTAAAAAGCCACCTTCTTGATTAGTAAGACCAAGACTGACTTAAAATATTCACATTTCAGCCAAAATGTTGGCTATCCTATTTCTCACAATCGTACTGATGAGAATGTAATCAACGAAATTTGTGACATAGTTACCAGTCTGGTTATTTGGTGCTTTGTCTTGGTAGCATGTGCTTTTTATTTACAGTGTATTTGTGAGTATAATAACTTACTGTGAGTTTTCATTAATATGCCAAATAAAGTATTCATTGACTGAAGATTTTCCGTACATTCAGAAATTAAAATGGGAAGACAAGAGTAGTGTGTACACTGCATAACTCAAAATTTTCAATATAACATAGTGGGAGGACAGACATTAATGGCTACATCAACAAAAAGAAGCATAAAAACACAACTTTATCACCATCGTCTAATAAACTATCATCTTTTTCATGCCAAAGGTCGCAGGTAAAGAAGAATTAAAATTTGCAGCAGAAGAAGGCACTTTTACTTAACTGCAGTTTTCGTTCGATGGACTGCTCTTCTTCCAATTTTAGGAAATTTTTTATGCAAAGCTGTTACACATTAAATGTGAGAAAATTTTAGTGACTGTGCTGGCTCATTTTGCAATGAAAGCTATTATGAAGGAACTAGAAGTATCTAGGTTCATCTCCAATCAAAAACATTTGAAAACTGATCTTGTCTTTACGAGATATATATTTTTTTCCTAATACAGGAATTAAAGTAAAAATAATTGAATTTAGTTTGTATGGCTAATTTCATTGGCAATTTAATCACATAAGGAAGTCCCGGTTTTTTTTATTTTCAAAATCTGGTCACCCTGAATATTAGTTGAAAGAAATGTGAAAAATTCAGAGGAAAATCAATCAGATCAATTTAAATTTGGTGGTACAGTAGAACCCCGATTATCCGTCATCCTATTAACCGATTGGCGGATTATCCGACTGTCTATTTCTCGCTCTTTTTTTCTTCAGAAATAAATAACTTATATGAAATACTGTTTTGTACACCATATTAGTAAGTTATACGTATGTTTTTGCTAGAGAATGTTCTTACAAGCCTTTATCGTTACACAGCATTGTCTACTGTTCCAAATGTAGTTTTATAATACAACTTGTATATAAAATGTCTTCCATGGGTGTTAACAGAAAACATGTTGTGCTAAGTATCGAAAAAAAAAATGGAAATAATTGAATGTTTTGAGAAAGAGAAATTGACTCATCTCACATCATAATACGAGACTGGAGTTATAACTGCGCGATTTAATAAAAAAAAAAACAAGGATAAAGTGTAAAAAAATCTACAACATGACACCTCCTTTATTCCTATCTTCCTGAGACAGTCATTACAAAGGCTTCCTTGTCCCTTAAAAACCCATCATTTACAACCAGACTTAAATTGATGAACTTCTGATCCACTACCTAGCGAGTTAAATACAAGACCATGGAGGAAATTACAAAATCTTTTATGGTACGGATTATCCGATTTTTTCGATTAACTGTTCAGTCCACCCCCTTCATTACCACGGATAATAGAGGTTCTACTGTACTGTGAAGTCATTATCATCTTATTTCTTAAATAGAGATAAAAAAGAATTAAGTAAAAAATAAGGTGTCTGAAAAGTCTGGCAGATATATCTATGATGACATCAGCAGAGTACAAAAAGATTTCTAAAGAAATTCTACAACTTTACTTCTGACCTTAATGCAAGGCATGCCAAGACGTTCATCTCTGCCTGCATCTAAGCAGTCTAAAAACATTTTGTTCATACTTTCAATAACACAACACTAAATGAAGGTATAAACTCAAACAATACGTTGTGATGTAAGAATAATATTCTGCAACCACCACCATTAATGGCAATTACTAATTACTTCCCTCATATCTTGAAACATGTGCAAAACATTATAGACAATTAAGCATTTTTTAAATATGCTTTCTTAGCAAATGAAACTATATATCAAATATAATGTCTCAAAATATAAAATGTATCACAATCAGGACAGTGGTCGAGACAGAGGCATAGCTGTACTTATTCTGGGTGGTATGAAAAAGAGGTATTGTTAAAAATACAAGTGACACTGAAATAGGCACTCTCAACACTATGCTAATACACCTGCACACCCAAGATTATATAATAAGAGAAAGCTTGTTTTATAATTAGACATACAACTAACACTTTATCTTTGGTCACATTAGGCTGCATTAAGTAGAATATAAAATTTGTAATTTAGACCAATGCGTTAAGCATCAGGGTTGCCATTTAAAAGAGAAAACAAGAGGTACAAGTAAAATATTGTGACAACAGTATATTTTATACATATATAAACTCTATTCAACAAGCACATTTAATATTATACTCTACATGCTTCACGATCTTCATAGTCAAGCTTATATCAACAGCTGCTCGTTTATCAACTCATTAACATCAACTGTTAGACAATCATTAAATTCAGAAAGTCGTTACATTATAATTCGGTTTACAATTGCAACACTGGCATGTTTGGTGATCATATAAGAGTATTTGCTTCTTGTTGTAGAATAATTCACAATTTTAATTAAATCAATAAAAGTAAAATGATAACATTAATATGGCCTAATGGCATACGACAGTTTATGATTTGCAGCCAAGTACATTGTTAGTACTTAATGGCATATTTTTGTTACAATTAATATGAATCGTCAAGTAAAAATATAATGCCACCAGTAATTTATGTTAACGCTGAGATTATATTATTACCACACTTTCATCCACTAAAACAGATTTCCTTCTGTAATATACGTCCTTCATCATCTCTGTAATACTACATTCCATCACAAGACAAACTGAAATAAGGTGCTATATGAAAATACTACATACCACCTTCATTCACTAAGAAAACTCAAATGTTACAAAACCCCTTCATCCACTAATGCCTTCAATTCAAAAGCATGAAAAAGAATCATAGTTTTACTAGCAATTGACAGTAAAGCAAAAGTTACATTTTAAAACCATGTTCAGCATCACTTTGTAAAATAATTCACAGCTGTCTAATATTAATAGATCTTAATAATTATGAAGGTATTATCTATATTATATAATATGTCTTTTTATTGGAATGTATATTAAATATGCGATGGGATTATTCAATATCTTAAGTATATAATAGACTGCTCATACATAACATCATTAAAACCATAAAAAGTAACCAAGAAACAATTGGGACAAAAGTAAAATAAATAATGTTAGTATTACACTAATAAAAGTATACCACACTAAAAAAACGACACACACAAACAACAACATTTAATAACATTAATAATAATTCTTTGTTCGTTATAATTCACCTGTATTTTTATGTGAAGATATATTGTTTTACACCTAATTTGAAAGGGGTAATTCAAGATCAAGTTATGAAAACTGTGTTGTCTCATTCTATACTACTCTCATGTTCACACACAAATCAGGCTACCCTTTTAGCATTGTTTTTAGATTTGTCCTTTGTAGAGAAAGCATCGTAAATTCTATTTCCCTCTGTCGAGACTTTTGCGTGACAAGTAGTACATATTTCATCGCTATTTTGAACACTTCTACTTTAATTATCACGACAAATTTCTTATATATAGTATTGTTCACAAGTTTCTGGAGAAGGAGGGAAGTTTTCGAAACGAAAAAATTATAAATGACAAAAAATCTGTCATCATTTGAAAATATTCTAACTTAATAAAATTGTTGTTATTACTAAACCATAAAATTTATCATTCTCTAGAAGCTGATGCCAAATAAAACATACAAATTAGAACCATAACGAATTTGTTTCATACACACACTGGGCACACACGAATGACCCATGCCTTATGAATTAATGCTTTTCTATGCCTACTGAAACCACTGTTAACACAATAACACGTTTCTTAAGAAAATCTTAGTCAGTGATAGTAGTTCACTACAATTATGTGAACATGAATATGTACCAAACAATTTGCTATGCGAAAAGTAATTCTAGATGCCAGTTTTCCAACTAATAAATATACGAAAACTAAAGCAGAAATTTCTGTAATCGTATCATTTGTCTTGATGTTCACTTTAATACTTGTTATAAAATCTGAAACTTTAAAAAATTTAAAACTTTAGAAGTGTTAAAATTGTTAAAAAAGTAAAATACCTTGTATGATGGACAGTACAGTTTCGATACTGGTATCATGTCTTATCAGTGGTGAAGAAATGGTGCCATCCATCAATATTCAAAGTATATCACCTTTTCAACAATTTTAACACTTGAATGAAGGTGGTATGTAGTGTTCTTTCACATAGCACCATATTTCAGTTTGTCTTGTCATAGAATACAGAAATACAAAGAGAATGAAAGACATATATTACAGATGCAAGTCTTTTTATTGTATAAAAGTATGGTAATGATTCATGATTCATCGAATGTGTGAGAAGATGGTGACAAAGGGGAAAGAAATGTACCTTGTCTTTATAGACCTGGAAAAAGCATATGATTCTGTACGTCTCTCTCAGCCCTGGAATGCATTATTGGATATGGCAGTTGAAAAACCATTAATACTGCTCATTCAAAAGATATAGTGAATGTTAAGTTGCAGTGAAGGTGGAAGAATTTAGAATGACAAAGAAATTGAGACAGGGCTGTGGGACATCTCCAAATTTATTTAAAATATATGTACAGAATGGGCTAAATCTTGCCATGCTGTGGGTGTTCTAATGAAGGACAAAAATGTGTACTCTGTTATTTGCTGAGAAACAGGTGTTAATAGAGCAGGATAGAGAATAAACGTGACGACAGAATATCTAGTGGTTGATGAAGATGGACAGGATGGACATAGCTGGAGTGGGGAAAATAAGATCTGTGGATGACTTCAAATGTCTTGGTTCTATTATTGATAAATCTGGTATTTGTAAAACAAAGATGTAGAGGAATGTATCCGTCAAACAAGAACTGCAATTCGAGCTCTTAATGGTGTCCTTTAGAGTTGGAAAATCCACCAGACAAGAAAGATGATTTTGAAGACCACTGTTGAAAGTATTTTAACATACAGAGAAGGATGGTAAGAGTGAAAGACAAAAGACAAAAACTATGTTCAGTGGAAATGGATGGATTGTGAAGAAGTTACCGAGTTTTTAGGTTACAAGGAATTAGAAATAATGTAATAAGAGAAAAAGTGAATTTAAAAAAGGAATCGGTAACTGAAAGACTAGAAGGCAGATCATTGCAATGATAGTCACATTCAAAGGGGACCAGAAGAAAGATGGCCAAAGCAGATCTTGTCATGGTCACCACAAGGACACAAGAAAAGACAAAGACCATGCATTACCTGGAGAGGAGGAATTGCCAGGGCATTGCAACAGTGGAACCTTCATGAGGGCTAATGAAGTGACAGAAAACTCTGATGTCAAACAATAAAAGGTGAACCCTGACAAGGAGAGAAACATTTAAAATGAAAAAAATATTTAAAAAATGTAAAGTTTTAAGTTTTTTAAAACGTTTTATATAATCCATTGTTGTATAATGAAAATATATTTGTAAATTGCAACATACACTGCTTTTATAAAAGAAATTAATTTATAAACGGGATATTTCAATACATATGAATGCTTAAATGGTGCTGCTTCGAGTATTCTGATTTTACCTCTTATGTGAATTTCAAAATAAATGTTCATATTACTGTCATTATTTTACTGTTGTTGTTGATGATGATAAAATATTTATAGTAAATTCAAGTTTCATACTTCTTGACTTTTTACAAATCTAATTTAACTGAATATTTTTGACATACCCTTATTTTTCGAGTAATTATTATTTGAACAGAAATATGTTTCTTCTTTCCTGCCAAGATTAAACTCATAGTCTTCTACATTATTTCAATGAATTGTACAGTCTTACTGATGACTCAGTTTCTACTCTATTATCTCAAGGACTCGAGTCTAAATACTGGAAATAAATGCTGATCATTAAAAACTATGTGCTATATAAAACTTCAGCAGGTTAATATTTAATATTAAGTTACATGTGATTAAGACAATATAAGTTATTTCTCAGAAAATGTCAACAGGATGTTACAAATATATCAATTTATGAAATAATGGCAGCCCTGATGATATAAGAGGCACTCACATGTAACATAGACGCCTTAAGCAGCAGCATCTCCAGACACGGGAGACTGTACCTTGGCAAAAGACAGAAATACCTGTTCCAGTGTCGTCTCACTTATTGTATAATCTTCCACCACATTAAAGTCAGCTTTAATCTTCTCCATAGTTGTGAATAAGTGCTTCCAAGGGGTTCTTGGATCTGTGACGTGGTAATGTAGTAATCCCTGTGTATAAAAAGAAGGTAAGTTAGTGTTATCTCTTCCAACAGAAGTGACGATGGAATTCAAAGAATGATAAAAGACTCTTTAAGACCTGTAGAATAAACACTTTCATGAACAGCAATTATATTGTACAGTCAATTCACAAGCCTGCTGCCATGAGCCTATCATAACAGGCTTTCTGGTGTATTGGCTCTGAAGTTATCTTGGAAGCTGTAAGAGACGCACTCCTCATATGAGTCTAATAAAATACATTTGCTTTGTGCAGTTGAAGAGTTAGTTATGCCTACTATCAAGATTATTCATATTTAAGGAGAGGGAAGTTATAAGATCTGTGGTTGGTTACCTGTTGTAATGAAGAAGTGAAAGACAAATGCCCAACTGTAAATAATATTAAGGCGAAATTGACAGTTTAAATTTTTTAGCCATAAATGTGTAACAGTTTTGGTTAATTTAATCTATATAAGGCAAATTGAAGGATCCGTGAAGCAATTAAGGCAACATCTTCGGTACCGTGAATTTAAAACCTGGTGTGCATACCCCCAGAAGGGAAAAGGAGTTGTATTGTTTGAAGAAGTACCTGCAGCCAACTCGTGGATCATCAAGCATGAAGGATTATCAAGTTCTGAGAGGAGAGAAATGCTAAAAATGACTGCGATGGTGGCACCAGTACATTCTCTCCCTGGTCGCTCTACAGGCACAACCCACTGTAGGCAATGCAGTGAATATGAAACTTTACCACATGTGCTTGGGAGTTGCCCACAGGGAGAAGTACTCAGAATAAAACGTCACAACATCATACATTCTATGATCGCAGATGCACTTCGATCCAAAAATCAAGACATTCACGAGGAAGTTCATTGTATTGCTGATGGTGGAAGCAATCGTAGGATCGATATCATAGCTATAAATAGAAATAAACAGACAGTCGAAATAATTGATCCTACAATCAGATTTGAAATCTCAGCCACTCAACCATCTGAAGTGAACGAAGAGAAAAAGAAAATCTACGAGCCCAAGATTCAGTACCTATCGGCGAAATACAACATAGAAAAATCAGTTACCGGTCTCTTCTTCGGAGCGAGAGGCACCATTCCGAAAGCCTTTGTAAAGTGGAGGGAAAAATACAAGCTGACGAGAGATCTTCAAGATGCCATCGTCACCACCATAATAAAATTTTCTGTAGTGATATTTCGTCAGAATCTTTATGGTGTACATTCAATTTAAATTATATTAGGTTCTATTTTTTTTTCTTATGTCTAATCAATTTTGTCTGAAACCTGTTTATATAATTTTTCATTTTACATTTTTATTGTGAGCTATTCTGTGTCACAGGGCAAACCCAAAATATTGGGTCAGACCAATAAATTAAATTTCGCAATCTTCAGTGTACTTCCGTGAAAATCTCGAAATATCAAGATAATTCCTCTTTACTCGTATTAAGTTTTTAAAGAGAGAGATAGAGAGAGAGCGAAAAAAAATACATTTTGAAGTTACTTACTTGATGTTCATCTTTAAGAACGCATCCCAATCTAAAGTGTCCTTCAATTTCATCTTTCAATTTATGTACAATCTCCTCATCAGTTCCTACTGCTTTCAATTTCACCATCACGGTGAATCCTTGGCCGAACTTCTGTTTCAAGTACTGGATGCCTCCCATGCACATAAACTGTCCACTGACCATGATGGCCAGCCTGTTGCACAGTGCCTCACACTCTTCCATGCTGCAAGGATACAAGAAACACGTTAGAAATTCTGAAGAACATGTTTAACACAAAAGAGAAAAAACACTGAAGAAGATTATGTACAGGTAGAAGCCACTAAAAGAGAAGGGAGGACGAAGGTGAACCTGACGTCTAACAGCTCAATGAGACTGAAGAAGCAGAAGTACAGAGTGGATTAAAAGTCGCTTTTCCCAAACACTTCCTTACATTTAAGTACATTCAATTTACAGTTGACTACACATTCCTTTACAGATTTTGTTCAAAATGGAGGCCCTGTTTCTCGATACAAAATTCACAACATTTAGACACTGATTTACAGATGGCAGAACATAACTCACGATTTTCATCAATTTTCAAGACTGACTGTTTGATCATCTGTCGCAACTGATGCAGATTCTGCAGTTTTTGAGCAAAAACGTCATTTTTCAGATTACTCCTCAGCAAGAAATCACATTTTGTCAGGTCTTTCACGAAAGACCTCTGGAAGGGAAAAATGTAACCATTTTTTTAATGTAAGAGGGGAAAATTACGCGAGGAAGAAAATTACGAAAATAAAATACGGCATTCTTGTCCACTGCTGTGGAGTAACGGTTAGCGTATCTGAATGTGAAACGAGTGGGCCCAGGTTCAAATTCTAGTTGGGTTTTTTCCGAGGTTTTCTCTTAACCAACTGAAGTAGAATTGCTATAGTCGCGACGCTGTTATTTCCGGTGTGACTCCTCCTCTTTGCTTACGTCTTAGGAAGTGAAGGCTCTATAAAGTCTAGGTAGGTAGTATCGTTTGCCATTTTTGTTCTTTCATTGCCGAGCTACCAGATGAGGGATCTATTTGCCACACCGTTAAACATTATCATGTTGTAGCTCCTATGATAATAAATCAAATGCACTGTAATTCAGCAAATTGAGCGGAAAATAACGTCCTCGTGTGCTTTCTGTAAATGCCAACGAAAGAGCCAAAATGGCGAGCGATTATATTAAGTATTTATCGAGCCTTAGGAAATGCATAACATCATCATCAGAGAATCACAAGATACACACGTTTAAATGTAGCCAACCTGCAACGTGATTGGCTGCCGGAAATTAGAGCAACGTTTAAATGTAGCCAACCTGCAACATGATTGGCTGCCGGAAATTAGAGCAACGGGACTATAGATAACTTTCGGCATTGGACCTCAGGCTCATTTCGCCATCATTTCTTCAAAAACCATTGTCATAATTACCACAGCCCAGAGTAAGTCCATGGTGAAGCGTGCTGTATTCATACTGTTCAGCAACAATTATCATTCACAAAGTAGGAGTAGTAAGCATAAAAAGCCTCAGGTTAAGGTGCAAGCCTTTTGGTCTCTCTTTCGTAGAAAAAAGGAAGGTATTCTTTGTGAATGCTACTTCACTACTGCTGCCTTGTTCTTTGTGAACATTGCTTTCAAGTGTTTGTAATTATATTTGTCAATTTCCTAACTGCCTCCTTTAACAGGGACGTCGAGTCAGAAAAGAACACATATCTGTATTAAGGTAAGGTCACACGTCGCTACTTTTGCAGCGCTGCAGTACAAAAAACTGCGCAACTTTCGTACTGCGACGTGTGAACAACGGTGCATCCCAAAAAGTAGCGGCTGCCGAACCTGCTGCCCGCTACTTTTCCATGCTGCGCGCAGCTTAAAAGTAGCGACGTGTGAACAGGGTTCTCAGGGTTGCAGCTGCAGCATTTTTGATATCGGTTTTGTTGAAACGTTTGCTGCGGTTGCGATCAGTGTTGCCACCCAAATGTGCCAATGATACTTTTATTGTTTGGATATATTTTAATGTTAAATTATTTGTAACAGTTATTAAATGCACAACACAGTCTGAGCATATTTGCTGACGATATAATTCATTTTTCTAATTTTCTGTAGTGTAGTTTCAAACAGGAGGGTTGCCAACATTGATTACGTGAATATGCTGTTGGTTATCATTTAAGTATATAGGCGTTTTTAAAAGCTTTACAGTAAAAATAATGCCAATTTCTGAATACTAGTTAGGACAGAAAAGCAAATAATAGATAAATAAGCTTTCGCATAAGTTTATTAATAATGCTAACATAACCACAAAATGTATATTGAGAAATCAACACGGAGATAGAAACCTGCAGCATGACTGCGGCTGCAAAAGTAGCGTCTTGTGTGTGAACAGACTCGCAACCTCCAGATGCAACTTTTGCTGTACTCGAGTTGCGCAGCACGAAAAGTAGCGTGCAGCGCGATACTTTTGGCTTAGGTGTGAACATGACACGCAACTTTTGGAGCTGCAGTACAAAAGTTGCGCTGCAAAAGTAGCGAAATGTGACCGTACCTTTACTCATATAGGTACACATTTTAAAGGTATACATACCTGTGTGATGTTAGCACAACTGACTGGCCAGATTTTTGAATAGATGTTAGAACACTCCACAAATTCCGTCTGGCCACGGGGTCAACTCCACTGGTTGGTTCATCCAAGAAGACGATTGGTGGATCACCTATCAGAGCCATGGCTGTACTCAACTTGCGTTTGTTCCCTCCACTGTATGTTCCACACTTCCTGTTTTCATACTCTCGAAGTCCTATATAAATAGATTATAAATTGATGATAACCTTATGCATTACAATATGATAAGAAAAGTCGTAGTATAAACTACAACAATCACTACAATAATACCATTAAAACTTTTTTCACGCTACTGTTAAAATTAATTACTATTCTTCTCAATAATGTTCCCTCTCTCTTTCAAACTAATTTGTCCTATATTCTGCAACTAATAATGTCTTGTCTTCGCCTTTCTACGACACAAAACGTAGATAAATACAAATTTCCTACAAGATAAAAACCTGCTGTTAGAAGATACGATTCATACTAGCACTATCATTACTATTACCAATGCACTCTATTACAGAACTAACAGATTAACAGACATTAACGATGTGTCCAGAAATTCGTTAGCAACTCACCCATCAGAGAGATCCATTTGTTGACTTCGTAATCAACATTAATTTGTGAAACTCCACGAAGAAGAGCGAAGAGCTTTAGCATTTCTCGACCAGTCAGAGCTTCATTGATTGCATCAAATTGTGGACAATACCCAATTTGTGCCAGAAACTGTAAAACATAAGATGAAACATGAAAATACACAGCGCAACGGGTGAACCTTAGGAGTGATGCTAATTATGTATGTATATTTGTGCGAGATCGTGCGTATTTGCTTGCTTTCCGCACAAAACCAATCCGCAGTAAGTGTGAAATACCACATTCAGTATTCCCAACGTAACACACATAACAATTTCCCTCTTCTTACTGCATAAGCGTCATATTCATTTTACTGCTTTAGGCTCTTAACATATTATTTTTAGAGACTTTTAATATAGTAATAATTATAAATTGGAAACTTACCACTGCAATTTCACCTAAATTGCACTGTTAATTATTGTTTTTAAATATTTGCAAAAATTAAGTAAACTCTACAACTCCACTAAAGTTACTGCATTTGTGATGCAAGTAACATTAAGGAAGCCGTGAAAAAATCAACAATATTCCAGACTCATCATAGACTGGGGGAAAAAAAAGACAGACGTATATCACGGCCTGCTGCAGTATAGTAAACACAGAAAACATTTTATAGGAACAATGTTGAAGATAGATATATTTGTTTTCCAAAGTTGCCGTCAGTGAACAGAAACCAAGATGGAGTTTCATTGCAACTAATTAGAAATTCCTCTTTCAGGTATGTAATAAACGATCTTCGCACAAAATAATGTACGATACACGAGCGGTATGGTTGTTTTCATGTTCTCGGAAATTAAAAAAGCTCAACTACGTTTCGCTTTTTCAATCTTTTCCTCGAACATGAAAACGTCAACATACCGCTCTTGTAATGCATATTACTATTACGCGTCTAAATATACAGTGTATATATACAAGATGTCAACTAATTTATGGAATAACTTTGAAATATTGATAGAGAACCTAAAAACAAGCAAAAATGTTCACATATACCAGGTAGTGACTTGTAACACACACCATAGGGATTTTAATGCTAAAATTTATATTTCGTTATATTAGCTTCCCTAATTATTTTAGAAGAAAATGTCATTAAAGTTTTTTGTAGAGAAAAAAATTCTGCATCCATTTGTTTTATTAAATTAATATTTTGGTTATGAGTATGTTTGGGATTATTTAAAATTAAAAAGTAATTCTAACCACTTTAATGAAAACTTAAATACAGTAGTCATGGATAACTGATATTTGTGTTTAAAACAAAATAGTTTAGAATCCAATCAGTTATGATAAAATTTAAAGGGGAAACGAATCTAACATCAATGTAAATTCATTTTTTATAGATTATCAATGAAAATATCAATGTTTACATTAATGGTAAATTAGTAAATCACAATAAATTTCAAATAGACCTCCATTTGCTGCTAATCAATAACCAAGTTTATTATAAAACTCTCATCTGATATTTGCTAGCTGCATGTTTGATGTGTTACATTTCAGTACGTTGATAATATCTTTGAAAAATATTGGAGTGCAAGAGGTCAAATAACTTTATTGTCAAACGCCTGGCATTAGAAAACAACAACAACATTTCAGTACATATATAGGGTGAACTGCAAGTAATGTCATTAATTTCAGGTGGTTATTCTTTGAGATATTTCAAACAAAAAAGTTTAATATAATTTTGTTTTTGTTTCCTTTTTGAGATAAATATTGTTTTATATTAAACATTTCATAGCATATTTCGGGAAAGCCATTATTTGAATTCCTAATATGTTCAGTCAATTTAAAAGAGCATTGTATTATGATAATAAATTACTGAAAGAATTTTAGTTTTGTCCTTTAAATCTACAACAATCTGATCCTAATAAATGTCACTTTTCGTTCTGCAAATGAATTTTTCGATGTTTCATCTGTCCGGATCATATTTATGCACATTTCAAGAACAAAACTGAAATTATTTCAATAATTTATTATCATAATACACTTACTTACAACTTACTTACAAATGGCTTTTAAGGAACCCAAAGGTTCATTGCCACCCTCACATAAGCCCGCCATCGGTTCCTATCCTGTGCAAGATTAATCCAGTCTCTATCATCACACCCCACCTCCCTCAAATCCATTTCAATATTATCCTCCCATCTACGTCTCGGCCTCCCTAAAGGTCTTTTTCCCTCCAGTCTCCCAACTAACACTCTATATGCATTTCTGGATTCGCCCATACGTGCTACATGCCCTGCCCATCTCAAACGTCTGGATTTTAAGTTCCTAATCATGTTAGGTGAAGAATACAATGCGTGCAGTTCTGTGTTGTGTAACTTTCTCCATTCTCCTGTAGCTTCATCCCGCTTAGCCCCAAATATTTTCCTAAGCACCTTATTCGCAAACATCCTTAACCTATGTTCCTCTCTCAGAGTGAGAGTCCAAGTTTCACAACCATACAGAAGAACCGGTAATATAACTGTTTTATAAATTCTAACTTTCAGATTTTTGGACAGCAGACTGGATGATAAGAGCTTCTCAACCGAATAATAACACGCATTTCCCATATTTATTCTGCGTTTAATTTCCTCCCGAGTATCATTTATATTTGTTACTGTTGCTCCAAGGTATTTGAATTTTTCCACCTCTTCGAAGGATAAATCTCCAATTTTTATATTTCCATTTCGTACAATATTCTGGTCACGAGACATAATCATATGCTTCGTCTTTTCGGGATTTACTTCCAAACCGATCGCTTTACTTGTTTCAAGTAAAATTTCCGTGTTTTCCCTAATCGTTTGTATCATAATACACTGTTCTCTTAAATTGACTGAACAAATATGGGGAATTCAAACGATGGCTTTCCCAAAACACACTACAAAATATTTCATATAAAACCATTTTTATTTCGGAAAGAATGCAAAAAGGAGCAAAATTGTATTAAATTTTATTTCCAATATATCAAAGAATAACCCCCTGAAATTAATTACATTACTTACAGTTCACCCTGTACATTTGTATTTCGCGATTGAGTTTTTTTATCAAACAAGATGTCAACACAGCTCAGAAAAACTGATTTTTATTACTACGTCAGCGTTACTGAATGAATGACTACCTAATACAAAAGTATATGCCAATGGTGATACTATACACATAATTTATCCAAAGAATACCTTCGAATGGATGATGCTTACCTTGTTTCTATTCGTGCTAAGATAATACTGATTGATCACTGCATCCCCAGCAGTGGGAATTTCATCCCCTGTTAACATCATGAATGTAGTCGTCTTGCCAGCGCCATTCACACCAAGTAGGCCAAAACATTCTCCAGATGCTACGCCGAAACTAACACCTTTCACTGCCACGAAGTTCCTCGTGTATCTTTTTACCAAGTTATGAACCAACATGATGTCATCGTCATTCTGTTGAATTGATGCTGTTGGGATATAAAGATATCAATCTGTTATACATATATACAGTGAAACTTCATTTCGTCAGTTTATAAGCAAAACACATTAAGTCAAAAATATTGCTTCTGAGAAGAAGGCGTATATAATGTATAATATAGATGATAAAATAATATAATAAATTCCTGAATTTACATATTTAGGAAATTTATTTGCAGAACACAAAACTGATCTCGATGTTAAATTACAAAAACACAACAAAATGGAGTCATTAGAAGACATTTTGGTAAAAAGATGACAGGAGCTATAAAATTAAGATTACATAACGTTGCGTCAAAAGCAGCACTCAGTTATGGCAGCGAAATTTGGATTTTAAACAAACGAAATTCACAGAAACAGCTCAAATACGTTTTTCAAGATCCCTGTTGGGTATAATGAAATTGGACCATCAAAGAAGTATAGATATCCGAAAAAAATTGCGAGTTCCTTGTATAATCACAGAAATTCAACACTATCAACAGCAGTAGAAGAATCATATACAAAGAATGTGGAAGGAGAGACTTCCAAAATTAACTTTCGCATATAGACCAATAGGACAGAGATCAAAGAAGACCGAGATATCAGTGGAGGGATCAAGGCCATCTTTCTTAGAATACCGTCATCTAAGTGACGGAGTTCATGATGATGATGTCTATAATTCTGGACTGCTTGCTTGTAAGGAATAAACCATGCCTTCAAATTGTGATAACTGTCCTATAATTTGTTCAGTTATATCAAAATAATTTCTTCCCTCTTCCTTCTGCATGACAAGTCATGAGGTGTGAGTTTGCTGAGAGAGAGGGAGAGGGAGAGGGGGAAGGGGGCGGGGAGGGGGAAAAAGAGAGGGAGGGATGGAGCGTGCGTGCATGTGTGTGCGTGCGCTCACGCAAATTTTTCTGCGAAATTTATTAATTAATCACAGCTTTATGAAAATACATAGAAAAGAAACTTCATTATCCAACAAAAAATTAATTCTTATCTAGAAAAATGTATCTTGAATTTAAACGTTTTTACAGAATTTCTTATGTTGGGTAAGTCCATGGTCCAGGCAAGACAGTGATTTCCTCCAGGTACTCCGGTTCCCCTGTGACATCTCAAAAATTCTCCATCAACACCTTTCATTACTACTGTAATGTGGAGCCATAGCCTGTAGACCACTCGACAGTCTCTGACAACCAAGTGGACTATGCTTCTCGGCACTAGTGAAATCTATGTGCTCCCATACAGCAAGTTAAGGCCCTGATAGAGATGCTTGCAAACACATTTCCCTTACATAAGCGTCACTATACTAAACATGATGTTCATTGATGCTACGAAATGCTATAAATTATCGGATAAATCGTGAAACCGCGAACGCCAGTAGGGGAAGTTATCCCCACCCTCGCCGCTCGGCACCTCGCTCACCTGCTCTCGCTCTCTCTCTGTCTCTCTCTACTATCTGTCCCGCTTCGGTGGATCACTGCCTACTGCCTCGCACGTATTTCATATTTTACAACACAATACGTTTTTTCCTCGAACTAACACGTACTAATACACAATACAATCAAATTACACATTAGACAACAACACATCACAACCAAATGGGCACAAATTAGGGCGCATTAGACAACAGCCACATGTAATGTGGGTTTTTCATAAAACAACAATCACCTGTTAACTTTGCACTGTCCTCGAAGTAACACAATAGTCACGAGAGCCTCGTCTGCTGTAATCCATGCTTCTCACAGTACCTTATAGTATGCACCTTCAAATTCTCCCTGCACAATTTGAGGAAGAAGTACACGTCTTCAGTACGGCTCATCACGACACGTGGTTCTGTCTGTACACGAAGCTGGACACGGACACAATGAAGTTTTACCAGCGCGCGTTAACACTTATGCCACCCCCACAGTCAACCCCTACCAAGCTAAATTCACAAGCCCGCCACTTTCTACCCACGCTATTCGGTCACTGTCCCCCGTGCCATTCCATCATTGTCTCCCACTATGAATCCTTGCAACAATCATATTTCTGCAATACGTTACGGCAGTTCCCTTGAACATAAATAGATTCATTTTCCCTTCTACCATCAACTAGCCTCGGTAGCCGAGAGGTCTAAAGCGTGACCAAAAAGCATGCGAGCGTTTCGTTAGGAACATACCCGGATCGAATCCTACCCACTGCGAAGTCATAAGAAAAAAAAAGAGAGAGACATGAAGCAAGGAACAGAGAAGGAGAGGCTGGAGAGAGAGGAGCACAGGGTGGCAGGACGAAGTTCATGTTTTGCTTCGTAGATGCCACAATCACTCTTTTTGTTCCACTTTCCTCCGCTAGATGTCACCCCCACCCTAAACCCCATTTCCACTCTTTCCCACTAGAGTGTGTTGGGAGCTAGTAGGGGAAAAGTGGAAAGGGGTCGTGGGCGGAGCTTAGCGTTCGCTGTTTTACGATTTTACCAAACTATCACCTCTATTTAACAGGTTAAAACATCATCAAAGCAAATTGTTTATCTGCACCTTCTACAGACAGCACTGCACAAATATTTACACATGGAAGCTAAATTATATAGATAATAACATGCAATTACCTTTCATTTGGCCATCAACTCTATCTTCCTCTTTCATTACGTCATCATCAAGCGTATGTCTCTGTACTTGATTACTGATTATCTTCCACAAAACTTCTCTTATAATGTAGTCATACAGTTTAGCAATGACACCATATTCCACCAACATAATGAGAATGAAGTATAATACAGAATCTGCTGCCATATACAAAAGTTCCTCACCAACAGCATTTGTATTTATATTATCTGCAATTGCTATGTATGGTTGATATATGGGAGGACAATCACCATCTTTACAGACCGGTGCTGGAAATCAAAATCATAAATGTCATATATCAGTCGAATCTAAATACTATAATGTAAGGCAAATATATACAGTATATAAAAAAAAAAAAAAACTAAAGAAAAGAATAATCATACAGAGAAATGCTTAATGCTACCATTTCACTTTTACTAGAATTTAACTTCAAATACGAAAGTTGTTTCATATTATAAAAATATAACCTTGCCAATACGAACCCCATTAGTCTGAAATTTCAGTTACTCTGAACTAGAAAAACTTAACGGAAATATTAGCAAACCTTACAACATTGCGATCAAGTTTTGAAAAGTTACTCGTGATTTTAAATGTCCCATGGCATTCAAGTCAAAACTTTTTCAAGAAATAAATAATCAGCCACAACACTGTTTAAGTATTACAGAGATGTTAAATTACAATAAAAAGAAATACACAGCATAGTGAGGGAATATAAACACGAAGCAGTACACTGGACAAAAGAAGTTTGGATAATCTAAGCATTTACTAATCTGAACAGGTTTGGGCCCCCCAATTAGTTCGTATTAGCGAGATTTTAAAGTAACAGTAATTTTGCAAATCAAGCTTCCAGGTATAACTCCCTGTAAAGTTAATTTGAATAATTTCGAGGGAAAAATTGTTCCGGGACCAGGTATCGAACCCGGGACCTTTGGTTAAACGTACCAATGCTCTCCCACTGAGCTACCCGGGAACTCTACCCGACACCGATCCAATTTTTCCCTCTATATCCACAGACCTCAAAGTGGGCTGACAACTGTCAAGCAACCAACATTGAGTGCACACTAACTCTGTGTGACTTAAATTGTGGTTTTCTGTTACGTACAATGACGTGTATTATGCAAATCAAGCTTCCAGGTATAACTCCCTGTAAAGTTAATTTGAATAATTTCGAGGGAAAAATTGGTCGGGTAGAGATCGGTGTCGGGTAGAGTTCCCGGGTAGCTCAGTGGGAGAGAGTTGGTACGTTTAACCAAAGGTCCCGGGTTCGATACCCGGCCCCGGAACAATTTTTCCCTCGAAATTAGCAGTAATTTTATTTCTCCAATACTTTGCAAACAAATAACATGAATTCCTGTCATCATTACATTCAGAAAGTTAATGAATTTCAATTATTTTTTACTCAGGAGCTGTTAACTATATGCACATAAATTAAAATGGTTCATGATTAGTTTTTAATTAAAAAAAACACTGTTGTAAAGTAGGCCTACTATTAAACTACAGTACTAAGCAAATCGGATTATCTGTCATTTTCAGTTAACCATCAAGCCCTTCCCATCCATTGTAACAGATACAGTGGAGTCCCTCCGTTGAAATCTTCTGTTATGGAAACTTCTAATTTGGAAAGCTAGCTGACTCCGCCCACTACAGGAACACCACTCAATTTGCTTTACTCATGCTCGACGTTGACATCAAAAGATATAGTAAAGAAGAAAGAAAATTTTCATTATACATTAAAATACAAACTTAAACAAGAATTATTTTAGCATCTAAATATATACACATACAAATATAAAGAGAAGATTTTTTTAGTAACACATGCAAATGTAAGGAGTCAATAATTTACAGTGGTAACTCCTCTAAATAAAATAATTGTTTTAATATTAACGACAAAAATATTTTTTAAGTCATTTAAGCTGATACCCTTTCATAATACATTTACTCAGACAAAAAATTAAGTTAAAACTTGTAGGAAATCTGCTGCGTGGTCCCTCTAATGCTTAAAGACACCTACATCATCCTCAGTAATACGTAGTATTAAAACAGTAAATAGTGTTTGTACTCACCCAGTTGCTTACACCATGTCCTCTGTCCATAAGTCACTGAGTTCAGCAGTGGTTGCATCGGCCAGATAAAGGCAAGCACTTGAGACCAATAAAGATACAGTCACACGTCACTACTTTTGCAGCGCTGCAGTACAAAAAACTGCACAACTCTCGTACTGCGACGTGTGAACAACGGAGCAACCCGAAAAGTAGCGGCTGCCTAACCTGCTGCCCGCTATTTTTTCAAGCTGCGCGCAGCTGAAAAGTAGTGACGTGTGAACAGGGTTCTCAGGGTTGCAGCCGCAGCATTTTTGATATCGGTTACGTTGAAACTTTTGCTGCGGTTGCAACCAGTGTTGCCACCCAAATGTGCCAATCATACTTTTATTGTTTGGATATATTTTAATGTTAGATGTGATGAAAATAAATTATTTGTAACAGTTTTTAAATACACAACACAGTCTAAGCATATCTGCTGACGATATAATTCATGTTTTTTAATTTTCCGTATCGTGGTTTCAAACAGGAGGGTTGCCAACATTGATTACGTGAATATGCTGTTGGTTATCATTTAAGTATATAGGCGTTTTTAAAAGCTTTATAGTAAAAATAATGCCAATTTCTGAATATTAGTTAGTACAGAAAAGCAAATAATAGATAAGTGAGCTTTCGCATGAGTTTCTTAATAATGTGAACATAACCACAAAATGTATATTGAAAAGTAAACACGGAGATGGAATGGAAACCTGCAGCATGACTGTGGCTGCAAAAGTAGCGCCTTGTGTGTGAACAGACTTGCAGCCTCCAGTTGCAACTTTTGCAACACTCGGGTTGCGCAGCATGAAAAGTAGCGTGCAGCGCGCTACTTTTGGCTTATGTGTGAACATGACACGCAATTTTTGCAGCTGCAGTACAAAAGTTGAGCAGAAAAAGTAGCGATGTGTGACCGTACCTTAATGTCGTACATAGTACGTAAAAACGTATTAAATGACCTTTGATTGGCAAATAATTTTCATCCCCATTTATGAACAACGAAGGGACTCCACTGTAATTCAAGTCCTTCTACTAATAACCGTTTTCTCCTTCCTTAATTATATTATTATACTATTTATATATGACTTACAGCAACAAATATCTGTCTGGCCAAGCACGCTGTCACAGTACGTCTTCTTAATTCTGCATTTATTGTTCGTAAGAACCTGTTGTGAGAATCGTGTGAATGCATATGTGATGGTAAAGTGAGGTATGAACTCCAAAGTGTATTTCAGAGCTTTTCCTGTGGACTTGTAAGTACTTGACAGCATCATAGCATACACCACAATGGACATTATTAAACCTGTAAAAATAAAAGGCAATCAGAAAGAAAGCATATTATCAGTTCACAATACTATACAGAGTACTGGGTGTTCAGTTCAAAATGTGTCATGGCTCGCTGTGTGCCGTCATGTGGCTAGCTGATGAGCCTAGAGAATTCAATCTTCCTACACTTCCGCAGCTCAGGTGTATAATCTAAGAGGCAGAGAAGTTGGCTAGCAAGTACAGCGTTCATTCTGAAGAGTACGTGCCGATACGTACGGTAACGCCGGTAGTGGCAGGAATGTAAACTGTTTGGAAATACGTATTGTCGGGATATGGGGAGAGGGTTAAGACGATTACTTACGTATTTGTTGACATTAACTTCGACGGTCAACATGGACACAGAGCATTTTATTTGTGTTGTGGAATGTTACTGTACGCAACCGATGATAACAAATACCCTGCGTACGACTTGCCAGCGCAAAACACAGTTCGAAAGAGGTTATGGTAGCACACAGACCGTACAGACCGCCATCTGTTGCTACGACGTTCAAGTTATACTGTACACGTTCTCAAGTTCAGACTGAAAAACTCCTTAAATAATAGGCAACTTCTCTAACATATAAGCTGAAACTCGCTTCAAATCGGTGACCCAACAACAGTGACGTCATGACACACTTTGAAATGAACACCCAGTATTCACATGGCCATAGTACTCAAAGTCTGAAAAGCAAAAGCTAGTGCAACTGCTCTTCCCCATGTTGGGCCTAGTGACCTTCATAAAATCTCAATAACCATTGAAAATGAATTATAGCCAGGCAACAAACGTTTCAAAGTGCACAGAAACTAAGTGCTCCTATTGGTCACACTGGAGTGGGAGTTACGTCATTTGCCTTGAGTCTATGGAAGAATAGAGATCTGCTCCTGTTTACTCTAAACAGGAGCAGATCTCTACTCTTGTACTCTTATACTATAGCATTGTTCTATTTCTACTATGTTAGTGAATTTCAAGGCAATCTTAAAATGTAAAATGATCTACAGTAGAACTTGGTTATAACGACATCTGAGGGACCTTAAAAATTACGTTGTTACAAACGAGTGTCGTAGTAACCAAGATTCATATTGTGACGATCATGCGAGGTTCGATCTCACGACCGACGAAGGAAGGGCTAAGGTCGGCCGGCGCAGACGTTGCACGCGCATCTGCTTCCTGTGGCATGTGCTGTGGCTTAGGGAGTAGAGTGGAGTGGGGAGAGAGCAAACTGCTACGTGCGGAGTGAAGGGGGGGACGGGCCCTCCCGAATCGTCCAGAAGTCCGTCGAAGTGGAAAAATCCCGAGCTCGAACTTTCCAGGCTATGTCACTGTGGTTATATATGAAACAGAAGACGCAAGTGAACGCGAGAGAGTCATTCAGTCAGTCAGTTAGAGAGTAAGTCAGTGGACAGCAAGCCAGTCTTGTGTAGCAGTGAAGCCAGCTTCGAGACCAGAGTGCGACTTGAGTTGTGTCCATAACTGTGGAGCCTGAAGCCCGGAGTTCGAGTGCAGTGGACCGCAGTTGGGGGACCTGAGTTCGAAGTTCAGCGGATCGTCTCTGAAGGTCTGGGGTTCGAGATTCTGTGAACGCGAGTGACTGAGCTAGAAGAACTAGCCAAGACAAACGAGCTGTGAACTGAGAACTGACAGTTCTGTGTTGTAAATAGTGCTTTGTGAATATTAGTTAAGATTAACAGTTCACTGTTGCTCGTAATAGTCCAAGTAAATTGTTATTGACGTCTGTGGAGTGCAATAACGAATACTGTGTTACTGTGTGGAGAGCAAATCCCATTGTTGACGGGAGCAGAATTAAATTGTAAAAAGTGAAGAGTAATTGTTGTGTTGAGATAATAAAATTACATTGTTGAGTTGAAATAAACTTACACTGGTGTCAGAATCGGGACATTATCGACATAATGGAGAACCTACAGCTGATCCTGCAAGCCATCGCGGAACTGAAAAACGACTTAAGTGCAGTAAAAGCAGAAATGAAGAACGACATAAGTGAATTAAAAGCAGATATGAACAAGCACATTAGTGAGGTTAAGAACGACATAAGTGAAGTGAAAACGGAGATGAAAGGCGACATAAGAGGAGTGAAAGATGATGTCACTACGCAAATTGAAAGCGTTTCGGCCCACGTAGATGGAATTGTCGCCATCGTGAAAGACGAACTTAAGGCCGATTTGGATAAACTAAACCAGAATTTTACAACTATAAACGAGACAGTAGCCGAGTTGAGACAGGATGTAGACCATTTCGACGGCAAAATCCGCGATCTCGAGCGTCCTCAAGAGCAGACGAGCGAGTTGCTGGACAAGACGAGTGAGGTGATGGACCAACAAGCTGAAGAAAACAAGCACATCCTCGCGTTGGTGGATCGCCAGGCTAGAGAACAGAAACAGATAGTTGCCGAGGAGGTTCGACGGGCCATGCAAGAAGCGGCAACGGATTTGAGGACTCCATGTAGTGGTCCTGCGGAGCCATCACCTTCAGCCAGACATTCGAACGTCAAGACGCCGAAGTTCGACGGTACGACGTCTTGGGCAATATTCCGTCGCCAGTTCGAGGCCATCGCAGAGCACAATGGGTGGACGCCAGCAGAGAAAACCACTCAGCTGCTGGCCGCGCTTCAGGGACAGGCATCGGAGATTCTTCATAGTGTTCCAGAAGATGGGACAGCCGCTGAGATAATGGCGGCCTTGGAGGGACGTTATGGTGACCATCAACTTGCGGCAGCATTCAGGACCCAACTGAAAACGAGGGTCCAACAGTCAGGCGAGTCCCTACAAGAATTTGCGATGGCGGTGGAACAACTTGCCCATAAGGCCCTCAGGGGCCTACCACCTAACTTCATCGCTGGAGAGGCGGCCTACACCTTCGGCAGCGGAGTTCGAGACCCCGAAATCAGACAACAGCTACTCCTGGCAGAGCATCGTACCATCAACGCAGCTTTGGCGGCGGCGGCCAAGTCGGCAGCGGGAGTCTCAACACCGCACTGGAGCGTCACGGCGGCCAATGCTGGGGGGCGCCAACCGAAGCCACCCGAGCGGCAGAGACGAGGAGCGCCCACCTGCTGGTCCTGTGGCAGACCGAGACACTTGAGAAGAGACTGCGACCGATCCGGCCACAGGCAGGAGAGAGAGGTAGCCGACGTCTTGGAGCGCCAACAGTCAACGGAGCGGCGGAGACGATGGGTGCCCACTTGCTGGTCCTGCGGTGAACCTGGACACTTGTGGAGGAGTTGCTACCGACCTGGCTACAGTCAGGAGAGAGAGGGGGCCGATGCTAGGAGGAGCATGTCGGCGCCATCATCACCGTCCCCTTGGCTCGTCCTGAAACCGGTCGACAGAAGATGCGACGATGGGCTGATTGCTGAAGGACGGATAAAAGGCCGTCCATGCAGAGTACTGGTGGACACCGGGGCGATGCTCACAATCGCCAGACCAGACGTCGTGCGTGCCCTACCTGGGAGGACGCCATTGCGCCAATACGAGCTACGGACTGCTTCAGGCGAGAGCTTGCCCATCCAGAGAGAGGTCTTCTTGGACCTGACCTTGGGGAAGAGGGAACTGGAGATGTGGGTGTTCGTCGCCAACATCACCGAGGACGTCGTCCTGGGACTCGACGCCATGTGGTTACTCGATGCGACGGTGGACGTCCGGCGCCGTATACTCCGTCTTGGTCGGGATGAAGTGTTCCTGATGGACGCCGAAGACCAACCCGTGGCCGGCGACCTCTCCTTGGAGGGCCAAGTGGAAAAGCAAGACGGCGCCCACGGAGTACGAGTATCGCTGCCCAGCCAAGCCAAGGATAGGGTGGCACCACCATAAGGAGGGAGCAGCCGGAGGACCCCAAACGTTGGACTGACTAGCGGCCTACCAAGGGACTGTCCGGGGCGGCCAGTCCTAAGGAGGGAGCAATGTGACAGCCACGTGAGGTTCGATCTCACGACCGACGAAGGAAGAGGTAAGGTCGGCCGGCACGGAGGTTGCGCGCGCATCTGCTTCCTGTGGCATGTGCTGTGGCTTAGAGAGTAGAGTAGAGTGGGGAGAGAGCAAACTGCTACGTGCGGAGTGAAGGGGGGGACGGACCCTCCCGAATCGTCCAGAAGTCCGTCGAAGTGGAAAAATCCCGAGCTCGAGTCTAGTAAGGTGGAAAATGGAAAATAACAAACTTAATTAGCCTTATTTTAGATTTATGTAAAGTATTCACTTTTAAGCCTATCATGAACATAATAAAATACATGTACAATTATAAATTCAGTATTTTGTGTTAAAACAGTTTGTTCAGAACTCACCAAACTTCTTTAGTCTACTTTGGAGTGAAGTAATCAGTCATTTTACTCTGTTGTCTCATACTTGCCCAATACACACTTTCTAAATTACGTTCTATATTCATTATTTCAGTTGCAATTTTATTGTTCCCTCCCCTAGCTTGATCAATTTTGTTCAAATGCAACAATTTCATCCTTGCTCTCCTAAATCGTTTGAACTGTGGAATTAACTAGGCCGAACTCACGACACACATCAGCTTTTTTAATTCCATTCTCAATTCGATGAATCACTTTAACTTTTTCTTCCAACGTTAAAACTTTTCTTTTAGTGGCCATACTGCGTTAAAATGCGTGCACTTATGATGGGATATGATGATAGAGACTGGATTAATCTTGAACAGGATCGGGACCGATGGCGGGATTATGTGAGGGCGGCAATGAACCTGTTCCTTAAAAGCCATTTGTAAGTAAGTAGGTAAGTATTTCTTAAAATACTTTGGCTCTTAGAAAATCTTATTCCACACTGAGGTTGAAAATGACGTTATATGCGAGGTAGACGCATATGTGTTTGTCGTATTAAGCAAGGTAGGAAAGCATTTATCTTATGGGGAATTATTTGGGACCACAGAATATTTGACGTTATAGGCGAGATGTCGCACAAAACGAGGTCGTTATAACCAAGTTCTACTGTACATATCTGTCACGCCTCTCGTTATCAGTTAGAGGGGAGTATGGAAGAAGGACATCATGCGCAATGCAAGAATAAAACTGCTATATCTTGTCTGTTGTCACACTATACTAATTTACTGCATCTGTTATGTATCTGTACTTAACACTGAAACATGCAGCACCTATGTAGAAAATCAAGTATCAATGCATAAGTAGTGTGAAGCAAAAGTAACCTTTAGGGTGTGATTCAAATAACTGTTCATCTTATAGTCTCCTGTGATCAGAGAATCTCTCTGCTAAAAACATACTCCAGCTATAAATTTTATCAGGAATATGTGGAGTAGATCCTTTACTGCAAACTCAACATTCTCCAATCAGTCCTATCAAAATTTTGTCTGGAATAAAACTTGTCAATAATCATTTTTAAAGAAACTTTTGTTATGTAACATTTTTGACAAAAATCAATAATAAGCGAGATATTTCGATGTATTTAATTCAGGCCCCCTTATAACCCCACTTTTAAATAAAGTACTCTGAATGCCATATAGCCTAAAATCTAAGTTACAAGGAACTTAATTTATATTCCAATTTTCATCGAAATCCGTTCAGCCATTATCACGTGAAAAGGTAACAAACATCCAGACAGACAGACAGACAAAAATTTCAAAAAAGCGATTTTCGATCTCAGGACGATTAATTATACATGTTAATACCAATTATTTTTGGAAAAGCGAAAATTACCAGAAAAATTTCGGTTACAGATTTATTATTAGTATAGATAATTTGTGTTAATTTTCTACATGTCATAACGCTCGTTACTCACCAACCAACATATTCAGCATAACAAGAAGGGCGAAACCTCCTGCAGTTGTATTTCTGAAGTAACTGAATAAGTACGCAAAAGGAATGGCGCTTACACCATACATGATCAACAAGAGGAAGTATGTACCTGAAACACAAGATGCAGTACATCAGATTATACAGAGAAGACAATTTACATAACTGAGAATAATTTCAACAATATGGATGTTTGGTTTTTAATACGGAGTATGAGGTGCTATCAGAAATTTTCCAGACTGCACCAATTGCTCAGCGACTTTGAAATATGCACTTCCTAAACTAGATGTCACTAGCTCCATCCTTTGTACAGTTAATTAAACAACAGACGAAATGTATACAACTTAGGAAAGGGCGAAACTATATGCATAAAATTACCTACATTTCAATCTAAATTTCATTAAAAAGAGCTTCACTTTTTCAATGTCCCTCAATTTTTTACGTACTGTCGAAATTTTCTCACATATTTCATAAAGTTGTTTGTTTCTGCTCCATATGTTGTGTTGGTAAATGTTTGAGAATTATACAGTGTGTTCGTAGATAGGCCGGATCACTAAAACATTCAAATTTGAAAATTGTACTTTCAATAATTGTTCCTTTTAAAATTATTCATGTTTATTTTTTATTTCATCATCCTTAATTAAAAATTTTCTTGTTTATTTCATCATCCCTAATTAAAACTTTTCTAACGCTTGTTTTTATTATTTAGGTTATGTTATAATGGTCCGGCCGAGCTACGAACACACTGTATAATGCACACAGTAACTTTACTTACACGTTTTAATGAGGCCTGAAGAAAGAAACGCATAAGTGAGAAAAATGTAAAACGAAAATGACATTTACTAACATTTGAAGACTATATGGGGAGAAGGACATGAACCAATTTAGTAAAATTTTTAGAAATTTATAACCTCACAGTTAAGCCATGTTTGAATCTATAATACATTACTCAAATTTATAACATATATTCTTGAAGAATGTTTTTTTTTTTTTTTTATCCAATGCCACCAGGTTGTCTTTCGACATTTCTGGTCTTCTCTCCTGGCCATGGCTTAGTTGTAACCCACTTCTGAGGTTGGGGTGCCTGGAAGGCGGAGTTACATTACCCCGATGATGTGATAGGATGATTATGATAATGTGGTGCCAGGAGAGGTCTTAAATCTAAACTTAACCTAAATTCCAGACCATGGACGAACACAGGAATAATCCCCTTTCAGGAAAAATTCCTGTGCTCTAATCGGGAATCGAACCCGGGACCTCATGAACTATAGCCAGAAGCTCTAACCACTAGACCATGAGGCTGGTCTCTTGAAGAATGTAAGACTATTTGTAGGAAATCTTGGCTGCATAAAGCCGAAGCTAGCTGATATATTACATTTCAAACTCCAATCCATAACATTTTACGAAATTGATTTACCATCCTCTTCCTGTATGATCTTCCTTTAATAATATGTGATTATTTTACACACAAAAAAAATTCAATTTCAGTAAAACCCCGATAACCCCGATAAGACACTGTTCAAGGGACCAGGTGTAAAACACGTATTAATCGGGACAGTGTATTAGGCGGGTATACTAATTTTGACTTATATACAGTATTTATTAGCATTTTTCTTTATTGAAATACATGATTCATGAAAGGTAATATAGTATTACTCCATTATGTAATTACTGTACTGTACGTTAAACACATTTACAATATGTACTGTACTTCATTCTTTCAAAAAAAAAAAAAAAAGCCATTTATAGTTGTTTGCCGTGTGCGTGTTCTCCAAGTCCTCATGTTTACCACACTTCAGTTTCTGCGATTACATCCTCCCGACGTCGCAGCTGTAGTGATTGAGTCACGATTTTTTATTATCGTTCTTAATGTCGATGATGGGATTCCTAATGAATCAGATAGTTGTTTCTGATTAAGAGTACTGTTCTCATCGTACTTTCGTAAGATTTACAATTTTTCCTACACAGAAAGGGCTTTTCATTTAACATTCATTGTAATCACGTTCACAGACACTTCAATGCACTAAAGGACAACAAACTGCCCAGCAAAAATTTCCAGAATTTTATTATGGCCGAGTGAGGAATGTTGTTTGAGAGAGGGTTAGCAAGAGGGTGAGGTATTGTAACTATATGTGGGCTTTAACCACGCAGATAAGGAGTCGAATAAGAGAGCATAACAAGAGGGTGGGGTATATTAAGGTATGAAGTATGAAGGTTTAAATGCGCAGGTAAAGGGTCGAATACCAATACTTTTCAGGTTAATGGCACCAGTGAGTTCAATGACCAAAATGTTTCATTGCTGTTACAGTACATTGCTGAATATTACATGGAAAATATTCCACAAAACCGGCGTATTATGCGAGACTTGAGTGCAACAAACGGGGTATTTTATAAAGGCGTTATATATGAAATGTGCAGGGACCGGACAAAAAAAGCGTATTACACGGGATAGCATAATAAGCGCGTCTTATCGAGGTTTTACTGTATTTTGGACTGCTTGCTCCTAAGGAATAAACCGTCCCACCAAACTGCGGTAATTATTTAATAATTTATATTTTCAGTAAAATTGATTAAATTGTATAAATGACTTTTCGTATCTCTTGGGGGTTTAAAACACGACATGTAAGTATAAAAAAAAACGCATAAATGAAAAACATATAACCAAAATAAATTAACATAAAAAGTATACGAATTATCCTCGGATTTCAGGGGGAAAAAAAAAAAAAAAGAGTGAAAAATGCATAAGAGCAAAATGTATGCGTGTTGTTGTTGTTGTTGTTGTTGTTTTGTTTTTGTTGTTGTTATTATAAATAAAGTAAATTATATGATTATAAGCAAATTCCAAAAAGACAAAGTATATGATTATATCTTGTGACCAGAATATTGCACAAAATGGAAATATATCCTTCGAAGAGGTGGAAAAATTCAAATATCTTGGAGCAACAGTAACAAATATAAATTATACTCGGAAGGAAATTAAATGCAGAATAAATATGGGAAATGCCTATTATTACTGAGTTGAGAAGCTTTTGTCATCCAGTCTGCTCTCAAAAAAACTGAAAGTTACAATTTATAAAACAGTTACAGTAAACTGGGGATACTTTGAACACAGAGGGAACTTTGACCACAGAGGAAACTTTGACCATTTTTTCAGAAAATCATATTTAGGTTTCTACATGCTGCATTTGTTATAGATGGAGGTAAATTACCATAAAATCATTCTCATACCAAATTTACCTCCATCTATAACAAGTGCAGCATGTAGAAACCTAAATATGATTTTCTGAAAAAATGGTCAAAGTTTCCTCTGTGTTCAAAGTAACCCCAGTTTACGGTATATTATTATATTACTGGTTGTTCTGTATAGTTCTGAAACTTGGATTCTTACTTCGAGAGAGGAACAGAGGTTAAATGTGTTTGAGAATAAGGTGCTTAGGAAAATATTTGGGGCTAAAGAGGGATGAAGTCACAGGAGAATGGAGAAAGTTACACAATGCAGAACTGCAAGCATTGTATTCTTCACCTGACATAATTAGGAACATTAAATCCAGACATTTGAGATGGGCAGAGCATGTAGCACATATGGGTGAATACAGAAATGCGTATAGAGTGTTAGTTGGGAGGCCAGAGGGAAAAAGATCTTTGGGGAGGCTGTTGGGAGGATAATATTAAAATGGATTTGAGGAAGGTGGGATATGATGGTAGAGACTGGATTAATCTTGCTCAGAATAGGGACCAATGGCGGGCTTATGTGAGGGAGGCAATGAGCTTCCGAGTTCCTTAAAATCATAAGTAAGGAAGTATTATTATTATTATTATTATTATACATGCAAGCAGTTTATAATGTGAAATAAAGTTAATCAAACAAACATTATACATGTGCAAGTGTTCTTTTGAAGTTTATATATATATATATATATATATATATATATATATATATAAAAGTGCGAGGAAAAAACCAAAACCTGGTTGCAAATTTTCCCCTTTTCAGTAATACAGATACACTACTTCTATGCATTACCTTTGTAATAAGAACAGATGCATGAGTGACAAAATTACTCACCAAGTTCATGACCACGGTTGAAAACATCGAGTGGATCTGCAATGAGTACAATCAACATCATGATGAACGCTATAACGAGATAAGCAAAGAGATCCCACAAGAAGCACGTGAACCAGTAAGACAGTGGAGATGCTCCAGTCATCAGCTGCAATTGTTTGGCTTTGGACACTCTTTCCATCAATGGGAAAGACAAGAAGCTTCCAGTCAAGAAGAGCAAGCCAAAAGGCATCAGTGTCATCCACAGGATCATGATTCCCACTTGGTTCACAAATCCGTCACCTATTGAAGTCTGGAATAAACACACATTATTATAAGCTAAAAATAATAAATAATAAATAAATCTAGGTGTACATGCATGCATTCATTCGTGTATCATTTTAAATGATCATGGAACTCCTAACTAATTTCATCATAAATTATTTAATTTAAAATATTAAAGACAGAAAATTGCCTTTGATGATTTGTGTAATAATGTGTTTAACTTGTGTATTAAATTCACAAGAAGAATGATTACATTCGTACGTCATAATGTACAAAATAAAAAATATTGTGACAGTTGCCTCGGGAATCGATCACTCGTCCCACAGGAGACGAGTCGAGCTCCGCGAGGCGGCGGAAAAGAGAAACACGCAAGTCGGCCAGCACTGTGGCACAGCGTGGCCACGCAAACTGGAGGGGACGGACATAAGGGGAACGACGGCAAGCTGGGCCGCGGCAGAGAGGGGGAAGTAAAGCGACTGCGACTGAGGGGAGAAATCCAGAGAAGTTTCAGGAAGCGCCATCCTCTCGGCATCTGTAGATTGTTCGCGAAATCGTAGTTTCTGGAAACTATGGTTTAGTGATAAACAGGAGACGCGAAGGAGTGAGTCAGTTATTGTTAGTATTGGACAGCGAGCACAACTTGTGAGTCAGCAGCGCCCAGGAGTCTAGGGTTCGACACGCAAGTGAACGTCAGCAGCGTCCAGGCGGAAGCTACGCAGTTGGAAGACTTAGTTCGAGTGCAGTGGACTGTCCCCGTAAGTCCTGAGTTCGAGTGCAGTGGACTGTCTCTAGAAGTCTTGGGTTCGATATACTGTGAACTGGAGTGAATGAGCTAGAAGAAGAACGAGCAAAGGCAACGAACTGTGAACTGAGAACTAACAAGTTTTGTTTTGTAAATAGTGCTTTGTGAACATTAGTTGGCATTAGCAGTACATTGTTGTTCTCAATAATCCAAGTGAATTGTCATTGTCGTCTGTGGAGTGCAATAACGAATACTGTATTACTGTGTGGAGTGGAAATCCCATTGTTGACGGGAGTGTTTAAATTCAATTATAGAAAGTGATCAGTGTTGTGACAATAAAAGTTACATTATTGTTTTGAAATAAAAGTCACAATATTAAAAGATTCTGATGTAGAACAATCCATGAAGGGCCTACACTGAGTTCAATGATCACAATAATTTCGAAAATGGAACAGTTACTTAAGAATTTAGTTATGATAACCACTTTCATGTGTCAAAATGAAAACTTGTGGTGAATTATCTAGTTGACTAGTTTCGACTTCGTATCAGCCATCTTCAGAACTAGCGAGATCCTTGCATCTTCGGTTGTTTTGCTGGGGGTGTGTTTGTAATGTGGAGTGTAATGGTGTGTGTTCTGAAATTTAGTTGTGTATTGAGGATGTGTTTGTATATTTCGTACTGTTCTAGTGTATTTAATTTCTGGTAATATTTGGTAGGTAGGCCTACATAAGTTACAATGAATGCATACGCATTTTAAACTCTTGTCTTATCAAATCTTCAGCAATATGAAATAGTCTTTGACATCTTTTTTACAATACTGATACAAGTTTTCTTGCAAAGTACTGACTTAGAGGAAAAATGTGATTCTGTACAAGCAGTTTTGATTATGTCGGAATTGAACACTTCTAGTCATAATCAGCACACACCATCCTGTAATGAGGATAATTAATTCCACCTTAAGGTAAGCATTCACTACATCGTATCTCACTCCTCGTACGAATCGCACGCAACGGATATTTTAAGTGCAGTGCGTTCACTGTAACGGCTCCACCTCATCGCCTCATCGGATTCCCCTACCAGCTGTTTAAAACATGACGTCGTATGATATTGACATTGCTGAAAACAGAGGAGTTGAGGTTAGGGCTATTAATTACGTCTGTTAGCGAATAAGAATTTGTAATTGCTTCATGCATCTTAATTGAAGAGGAAGAAACGAAAGAAATATTGGTTACATAATATATTTGCAAGAAATGACTTGATTACTGTAATGGGAACGCCTCAAATTACATAATTCTTCGCAATTTTCTACACGCGAAATAAGTTTTCCGTCTGCCATTTTGGCGCGACACTGAACATGGCACAACATAATAGTAACAGTTGACCAATTAAAATTGATTTATTAAAGAAGGCCATGATCGCACGCATCGGAAAAGTTGCTCATCTGAGAAACGTGGACGGATTTGCCGAGAGGCGATGTAGTGAACGCGGTTACATAACAATTACAGCAAAGATTGTCTTTTTCCGATCCATGCGATTCGTCTGATGAGTGTGATACGATGTAGTGAACGCTTATCTTTACAGTTCTTCAAAATGGCACATTCTAGCTAAATCTTACAATTAAATAAAAATGATTATAACTGAAAAGGATTCTTTAAAAATGGAACTTACCTCTCTTAGGTGAAGAGGATGGTTAATTGTAACAATGGATTTTTCTGAACTTTTAGTTTTTAGAATTGCATTAGTCAGCACGTTGAGGGAGATTGGTGCACTATGTACTCCAATCGATGAAAACATTCCATTAAATATTTTTCCTCCCGATGAATTGAACTCTGCTGCTATTATATAATTATTGCGGTAATTCTTAATGGCAGTCTCTCCAGCTTGAAGCAATGCTGCTGAAACATCTGCAACGTCCTGTATGTTGGAACCCGTGGATTTCACAATCTCAGAGTATTTGTTGCTCCAGGATAGTAAATCAGGGTTTGTTGAATATAATACTTCTGTGGTTCCATAGTCACTCAGATTCATCGTTCTTGGGGGTTCTGATGAACTCCCTGTACTTGCACTTAGAAGTATTGTGAGAAGAGCCATGCCGATCGGGATGAGAGCCTGCAACAATTAAATGAAATTATAGCCTGATATTTCTATTGCACAATTAAAAATGTGTATAATTAATGTTGTTGTTGTTGTTTTCTAATGCCAGGTGTTTGAGAATAAAGTCATTTGACCTCTTGCACTCCAATATTTTTCAAAGATATTATCATGGCCAGCCAATGAAGCACAGATTTTGAAGTGTTCCGAATCCATTTCTTGGTTTGAGTTGCACAATGGGCAGTTAGGGGACTGATATATTCTAATTCTATGCAGGTGTTTTGCCAAACAATCATGGCCTGTTGCCAATCTAAATGCAGCTACAGACGATTTTCGTGGTAAATAGGGAATTAACTGTGGATTATGATGCAGAGAGTTCCATTTTTTCCCTTGAGATTGTGTTATCAAATTTTGTTTGTTGAAGTCTAAGTATGCAGGTTTAATAAATCTTTTCACAGAGTAATATGTAGATTTAGTAACAGGTCTGTAAGTAGCAGTGCTGCCCGTCTTTGCTAGTGCATCCACATTCTCGTTTTCAAGGATTCCACAATGGGATGGTATCCATTGGAATACAATTCTTTTATTGAGTGATATTAATTGAGAGAGAATTTTAGTTATTTCTGCTGTTTGAGATGAAGGTGTGTGTTTAGAGACGATTGATAGAATAGCTGCTTTGGAGTCTGACAATATAACTGCATTCCTAAATTTATTGATGTGGCATGGAAGATTCCTGAGACTTTCACTTATTGCAACGATTTCTCCATCAAAGCTTGTTGTTCCATATCCAAGAGATCTATAAAGGGAGAAGAGACAGCACGTAACACCTGCACCGGCACCTTGTTCTCTGGAGATCAAGGATCCGTCGGTGTATAAATGAAGCCAGTTTTGTGGAGGGCACCTAATATTAATTGTCTCTAAAGACAATTGTTTCATTATTTCAGTGCTTACTTCTGATTTCAGTATTTCTTCTGTTAAATTTAGATTATATTATATATTTAATAGAGTTAAAGGGTTTGGTTTAATTTGTAAGTTTTCTTTTAAATTCGGGATATGTATAATTAATGTGACTCACACTTCTTCATATTGTGAATAATATTACCATTTGTGGTTTCTTCTCTAGCACTATTATTTGTAAGTCATACATCTCTGGATTATACTCAAAAGCATTCTCTGTTACCTGCCTATTGTGCGACCTACAGACTGCGTATCCATTTCAGAATTTCCTACTTTGAATAATTTTTACACAGTTACAGAGCTCATCTTACCTGCAAGGCGAAAGCTAGCCATTTTCTATAGGTGAACAGAATTCGTTTCATAAGCAGGGCCGAGAACTGCTGCACCATAAGAGTCACTCCAACCTTTTTCTTAAACGTCAGAGCTAAAATGAAGAATATTACGAATTAAAATAGCTGATTACAAACTAATGCTTGCTCTTTGTAACAGTTCAGAGAGTGCCATTACTGCACATCATCCACAGACTATCAAACTGTCCTGCATTAGATAAAAACAAAGGTCTATGACCTGTGGAATATAGCTTCCATTGTATCTAATTAAGAACATAAAATCTGTAAAGCTCTTAAAAATCACGTAGTTAAATGTAAATGGTACATTATGCAACGAGCCTATAATGGTAGTAATTAAGACGCGAGTATGTTTGTTTATGAAACGAGCACGAGTTTCATAATTTTCATACGAGTGTCTTAATTACCATTATAGGCAAGTTTCATACAACTTTTTATGCTCGACCATATTTCTAACTTGAAATTATTCATAAGTATTCATGTTATGGTTATGTAAGTGAGGAGCAGAACTGACCTGAATTGTGAGATGTGCGCAGACGCGAAAGTATTGATTTTTTTCACTGACCTTGATATAATCTAGAGAATAACATGAACATTAATTTTTATATAACCTGGAAATTGATTTAGAATTGAAAAACGAGATGACAAATTGAATTTATTTGAATATTATTTACAATTAACGCTAATTATTATAGTAACAGAACATAACCTTCTGCGACAGTATTGGATTTCCAGCCTCCGTGATGTTTCCCTAGTTGTCTTTCGATTGCATATCCGAGAATAATCGAAAACCTGAACTTTAATGAATAGGTGTACTTTAATGACATGCATTAAAGGACTGCTACCAGGTGTATAATTACTACATTTCGGCATGGTCGACCATAAACGAAATTATGAAACTCATATAAGTGTTACTGCCCTATGTAATAATAATCCGTGGTGCTACAGCCCGTGAAGGGCTTAGACCGACCAGCCGGCTGCTGGCCTCATGCCCACATGTCGAAGCAGAGGTGGACGATCATCCAACCAGAATGGAGGTATCATGTGGTTAGCACGATGATCCCCCCAGCCGTTATAGCTGGCATTCGCAACCGGATTTCGCTACCTATTGTAGCTCCCCAAGTGCATCACGATGCTGGGTGGGCACCGGTTCCCCATGAGGACTCGAACCAGCGTGCATTCCGTAACGCGAGTCCTAGGCAGGATGCTTTAGACCACGATGCCACGGCACAGGACTAATGCCCTATGTAGACTAAGGATTAAGTCAAAATCAAGTAGTAACCAAGATGTTAAAATCCAGATCAGCATGGTTGTATAAGACGTCTATAATTAAATCATAATAATAATCATCATCATCATCATTGAATTAGGCCATTTGTTGATCTGTTCCGGTCTCACTGTCCAAAAAATGACATTGTAAATTACTTGATAGTGATGTGTCTAGGCATTGGACCAACAACAACATGCAGTTTGGGGGAAGGAGGTTCGACATAAGCTCATAAACAGTTCCCTTATTAGAATCCTTTCCCACTGTATCATTTTGACATAACTGAGCTAAGAGATTCTCTATTTACCGTATTGACCCGAATCTAGTACGATCTCCAATATAATACTACCCTAAGTTCTCAGATGTTCTTTTTAGGAAAATAAAAATACAGTAGAACTTGGTTATAACGACATCCAAGGGACCTTAAAAATTATGTTGTTCTAAACGAGTGTCGTAGTAACCGAGATTCGCATTATCAATCTAGTGAGGTGGAAAATGAAAAATAACTTAATTAGACTTATTTTACATTTATGTATTAACTTTTAAGCCTACAATGAACATAATAAAATACACGCAGGCCTACAATTATAAATACAGTATTCTGTATAAAAACAGTTTGTTCAGTACTCACCAAACTACTTTACTTAGAAGTGAAGTAATCAGTCATTTTACTCTGTTATCTTCTACTTGCCCAATACACACTTTCTAGGGCTAAATTACGTTCTATGTTCATTATTTCAGTTGCAATTTCACTGCTCCCTTCTTAGCTTCATAGAAATGTTCACAATTCTAATGACTTCTAAAGCATCACTCACTTCTTTTAGTGGCCATACTGCGTTAAAATGCGTGCACTTAGTGAAAACTTCCTGTCGAAACTGATCTAATATCGCATGAATTCGGGCAGGTTACAATGGTTGGGGAATCCGCCTGCATTCCAGAGGTCTATGACAGAAGGAGACTGTAAAGAATTTGTCAGGGTCAGATTTCAACAAAATATTTCTTAAAATACTTTGGTTCTTAGAAAATCTTATTCCAAACTGAGGTTGAAAATGATGTTATATGCGAGGTAGACGCATATGGTTTGTCGTATTAAGCAAGGTAGGAAAGCAGATGTATTATGAGGAATTAGTTGGGACCACAGAATATTTGACACTATAGGTGAGGTGTCGCACAAAACGAGGATGTTATAACCAAGTTCTACTGTATTACACTATATAAAATGTACACATTAAAAATGTTGTAGAATGAAAGAAAACTAATAAACTGTACCTTTATCACTGGTAGTACCGTAATTTCTTTCAAATCCTTCATTACTACCCAATGCAGTATCTCATTGGTGGCTAGATTGTGATTGTTGAATAAATAAATAGCGCACACTGCCTCTTTGTGCAGTCACCTATAATTATTTTTAGACTTTTGTTTTCGTATTTTATGACTTTACTAAACCACCAAACAAACTTTAAACATGTTAAAATAAATTTAACCAATTTATGAGAGAGAGTACGGTAATATTATGGTACAGTAACAAAAATCGGGAATAGGGTAAATCAGATTGAATGTGTGACCTTGACAAGAGCGGCAGGCCCAGTATGTACGCGTCATGAAAGAAGACCCTGCAAGATACGTTGATAGTACAGTCTGCATAATGTATAAGTAGACTTCTTTCACACTTGAAATAGATTAGGCCTCGAGTATAATATAAGTCCGGTTTTCGCAGCAGTGTTTTTATGCAAAAAAACACTGTATTAGATTCGGGCCAATATGTTACTAAATTGCGTTCATTCTACTAGCCGTTACAATGAAATTTCATTATATTCAACACTACATCCACCGCTCCAGAATCTGAAGTGATCCAAACATTTATAATTTACCTGAGGAAAGGATGTCCATATCCTGTTTATATTCCATGTCTGAAGAGGAATCACACCAACCACGATCGTCACAATATTCACCACCAAGCAAGGGCAAGTCTGTTTGCAGAGTCGAGCGTTTTGTTACAACATGCATATTACGCTCTTTAACATTTAAAATTATTTACAGCATAAAAAGTCACAAAAATTAAGAATAAAACAGGTATGGATAATTAACATTATGTTAATATTATAGTGGAACTTAAATTATTGTCTTCTTTAACTATCATTGTTTCTACTAACAATATTTTTAATACTATTAAATTCGATTATTCGAAATTCTAATCATCATTTTTTCCTATCATTTGCTGATACATTTCTCCTGGATGACTAAAATTCGCATGAACTCGAGTATCCAATCACGCATCTGACTGTTCTTTAATTATGTGAGTCATGTGATGAGGCCTGAACTTCGGGAGTTCATAGTCTTCACAACTGATTATTGAGGAGTTTGAATCACAGTTAAGTTATCATGAAGTTTATTCACTGTTTTCAGCGAAAGTTGGTTTAATTCATGTAAAATGGCTGAAGAAAGGTGCTACAAGTATGATAATAGTAAAAAGGTCTACTGGTGGAAGATAAAATCAGAACAAAACACTGACAATTCAGTTCCTTCTGCAACAGTGATGGACATACATATCCAGCTATAATCCGTTCTCTGACATGAGCTTGAGTTGTTCAGGCTACTGAAGATGAGTCAGCAATCCTCGCTACATATATATATATAGCTATGTAAATAATTGAGCAAAATAAGAATAATATGTAACAATTTTTAACTTCAGAAAATTGTTTTATGATTTAAATGTAAACATACATATCATTAATATACGGACTATTCCATATGAAATCGATCAGTAAAAAACCTCGCATTTTTTTTATACTCTAATTTTTTCCCTACTTATACAAGGGGCTGAAGGGAGTGCATTTTCAAAAATATACTATCGAAAGTCAAACGGTTTTCGTATTATTGAGCGACAAATTTAGCGTATTTTATAAAAACAAGCCTCTTTCAGTGCTCAGAACTCAGGAATCATTTACTGCAGAACATCGAACAAGAGCTTATTTTGAAGCTGACAATTGGTAGATTATGTTAAGAAGTAATCCTTATTTTTATTGTATACAGAGAGAGAGAGATAATCTGATTTTACTTGCTTTTAGGCTTTTTGGCCATTTGTAAAAATGTAAAAAAATATTGAGAAAAAACCTTGCATTATTAAGAGGGATTTGGCATTGTTTGCTTAGTGGTATGGCAATAAGTTTCGAGGGTATTAAATAGATTATTTTCACACGCCTAGACTTGAATGGCGCTGTACCACATGCACTGACCGAGAGCTGAAGACTGTAGGACTTTCATTTGAAAACCTACTATACTCGCTTGACTGGGTCTGACTTGGGTTGAGTCCAAAGCTAAGCAGTATAAATAGCAGACCACTGAGGGCGATTATATAGTTTAGAATATCTGTGCATTTAGTTGTGTTAATGCACGAACTAGTACGAGGTATTCAAGGAATGCTAAATCCGAGAAAATTGCAGATTGGCTTTTTTTTTTTTTTTTTTGTAGAGGTTATATCATTTGTTACTTGGTTGTTGTAATAAAAGTATTTAAACTTTTACGATGACACAAAGAAATTTAATTAAAAATAATATTTAAATAAATAATTTAAAAGTCAAGAAACTTCACATCCGTAAACATGCATTATTCCGCAATTTAAACTACAGAAAACTGCCTACTCCATTTATCAAGTTATACTTTAACTTACAGAAGAACTCCACTAGTCCGGACTCATTGAGACCGAAGCTTGTTTGGATTATCGAAATTTCGGATTAAGAGGGGGACAGGACTGCAAGCCTTACCCCTCCCCACCCTTCAATATCCACTGCTTTGGTTCAGTTTCGAAGTCACCATTAGTTATTATCTGTTCTTCTTAAGAAGAAGCTGACAGATTATCATAATAGTGTAGAAAACAAGGATTAATTCATTCACTAGTGATAAAGTAAGTTGTACTATATACTGTATTTCATTGCACAACCATCCCATTTTCAATGTCTTTTTTTTCGTGTGAAAATATACGGTGCAACCATTTTGTGAAGGATAAATTAAAATCGTAATGATTGATCGTGTCAATTCTCAGTGATCAGCTTCCATATATTGGAGGCGTGTGTGTGCAAGCAGAGCGAAGTTGCGTGATTCATAGCAGAAGAGGAAATAGAGGCGTAGGAACTGGTAATAGTGTGGGACGCTGGAGCTTTAAAGTGAGTAATACCTTAATAGTACATTATGCAACGAGCCTATAATGGTAGTAATTAAGACGCGAGTATGTTTATGAAACGAGCGCAAGCGAGTTTCATAATTTTCATACAAGCGTCTTAATTACTATTATAGTCAAGTTTCATACGACTTTTTATGCTCGACCATATTTCTAACTTGAAATTATTCATAAGTATTCATGTTATTCTTATCTGACTGAGGAGCGGAACTGACCTTGTGCAATACCTCGTAAATTGTGAGATGTGCGCAGACGCGAAAGTATTGATTTTTTCCGAGAAACAAATGTCGACATTGACCTTGATATAATATAGAGAGTAAAATAAACATTAATCTTGATATAACCTTGAAATTGAATTAGACATTGAAAAACGAAATGACAAATTGAATTCATTTGAATATTATTTACAATTAATGCTAATTATTATAGTAACAGAACTAGCTGTCTTTCGATTGCACATCCGAGAATAATCGATACTTGCGCTTTCATATTGCTACGATGGTATTTTCTGATCGGTGGAACACTGAATTTTAATGAGGTCCATTAAAGGGCTGCTACCAGGTGTATAATTACTACATTTCGGCATGGTCGAGCATAAAATATATAAATAAATACCTAAAAATCAGTGTTTTTTTTGTAAGGTGTTATTTTACAAACAATGAACATGAATTCATATCCTTGCAGTGTTGTAAATGAAGAAAAGTGTAACTGAATTAAATATGTAAAAATATTAACTTCCTTTCCTACCTTCTGAGCTACCGGTCAGCTTCATGTACTCCACACTTGACTCAGAGAAAGCTTGACCATCAGTTTCATCTTCAGCTTCTTTGCCAACTCTGAAAAGCAGATAACAATCAGAACTGTTGCAAATTCTCTGTTTCGAATTGTTAGTAATAAAAAGATTTCGTGTTAACTTAATTTTACTGCTAGATACAGAAAAGAAGCATTTTCATAATTTTATCAATTGACACTCTCTTCAGAAACAAGCAAATAAACGATTGCAAGTCATAATCACTCAAGAAAAAGCACGCATATGCTCGTACATATACAAATGATTCAAAATGAGAGGTCAACTGTTGAGGAAGTGTATCAGAGCGATGTTCAGAGCAGAGAAGTCCTCTGTCGTTTTTATTTGCAACCATTCCACAGTTATAACATATTGTGAATTTTATTAGTAACAACAATGTAATTTATTCGTCACAACAATAATTCCTTTCTACAATTCACCTTAAACACTCTCGTCAACAATTGGATCTTCACTCAACACAGTATTCGTTATAGCACTCCACCGACGACAATGACAATTTACTTGGACTATTACGCACAACAATGAACTGTTAATCTTAACTAATATTTACAAAGCACTATTTACAAATCAGAACTACCAGTTCTCAGTTCACAGTTCTTCTATCTCAGTCACTCGAGTTCACAGTATCTCGAACCACAGACCTTCAGAGACAGTTCACTGTACTCGAACTCGGGTCCCTCCAACTGCGGTCCACTGCACTCGAACTCAGGTCCCTCCAACTGCGGTCCACTGCACTCGAACTCAGGTCTTCGGCTGCTGACGCAGTTGCGGACGCACACTCGAGTCGAACTCCGGTACACAAGACTGGCTTCCTTGCTCTGGCTTTCTCACTGACTGAATAACTGAAAACTCTCGAGTTTGCTGGCGCTTCTTCTTTTATAGCAAAATCATAGTTGCGAGAAATTTCTACAGGTGTGTAGAGAATTATCTGGATATCTCCACTTCGACGGACTTCTCGAAGAGTCGGGAAGATCCGTTCCCCATTCACTGCGTACGCAGCAGTTGCGCGCGCACTCTCGCTCCACTCTCTCGCCGCGTTGGCCCTTTCCCCTCTCCACCGCGCGCCATTCCACCGTGCTCCGCGCGATCTGCTTTCTTGCGGGACCCTGGTCGTGAGTTCGAATCTCACGTCGCTGTCACAATATCAAATATTTAATTTAAAATTAAGGTAATTTACTTGCTTACAATCACAATCATATTAGTAACAATAATAGTAATCATCATCATCATCCTTGCACGTATTGGGCCTAGTGGCCCGTTACGGTCTCTTGCCAACGCTTGAATGGTCTGCCCAAGATCTCTTGCCCACAGGATGGTAATTAAAAATTTGGCGTGGAATTCTAGAACGAGGCATTCTAATGACATGTGATCTCCAGTTTTGTCTGTATTTCTGTAGGTATTCCATAATCGGTTCAATCTGCAGTTCTTTTATAATACCAAAATTTCTAATGTGATCCATTCTCGTGTATCCCGCTGTACGACGCATAAATCTCATTTCTGCCGCCGTTAATCTTTGTGAATCAATATTACGAATCGTCCAAGCTTCACTACCAAAACAGAGTATAGGTCTGGCCAATATTTTATAAATTCTGGTGCGCATGTGTTTTTGTACTAAGGTTGGTTTGAATATCTGATTAATTATCCCCATTGCTCTGTTGAATTTAATAATTTTCTCATTCAAATCCTTTTCTTCTTCATATGAAATTTGGTAACCGAGATAACTAAAATTTTTGACTTGTTCGATGATCTTATTATTGATGCAAATTTTGCTACGGACTGGTTCCTTTCCTAAACCAAATGTTGTAAATTATCTTCTGAAGTTGCCATAAACACAATATCATCAGCAAATAATAAGGTCAATAATAATAATAATAATAATAATAATAATAATAATAATAATAATAATAATAATAATAATAACAACAAAAATAAATTTACCTTTTATTGGAGTAAATACACAAAATGTCCTCCTCTTGCATGCAAGCATGCCTGGTGCATTCTCTAATAATGATGTGTACACTATCCAATAGCCCATTTTGTCGTCCGATATCTGCTGCAGCTGCATCAATTCGACGTAATAGAACATCTCTGTATGTAGTATCTGTACAGTACACCTTTCCTTTCACACAACCCCATAAAATGAAGTCCAGAGGCATTAAGTCAGGTGACAGTGTAGGCCAAGTCACAGGACCTCCCTACCCATCAACCTGGATAGGGTTCATCCAACTATCGATGAACAGGTATTGTGAAAGGTGTCAGTGTGTCATCCAGCTGATACCACATGTGCTAACACTGAGAGATACATCATCCAGCAATGTGTGCACTGTCTCCTGCCTGAAGCAAATGAAGATAATGTCCACCTCCAATTCTGTCTGCCATCACATATGGACCAATTATTCCATCTCAGACATTGATAATAATAATAATGTTGTTGTTTAGTCAACTATCCTAAGACAAGTCTCAAGCTCACAAGTGATACCAATATGGCACCACTTATGAGGAAACTAGGCCAGGAGATAATGGGGTAGGATACCCAGTTCCTTTCTCCCTATCACCTTAATTGTGAATTAAATGTTTAACGTTTGACCTGTTATAACTGTGAAAAGGTTGCAAATAAATAAAAATGACAAAGGACTCTTCTGCTCTAAAAATCGTTCTAATCCATCTCCTTACCAATTGACTTTTTCTTTTAAATCACCCTGTATAGCCTACATACTAGAACCCAAATTATCCATTGTAATAGAGGGACCAGATAAAAGGGTTAATGGGGAAAAAATCAGATAATGCTATTATACCTGACTGTCATAAATAAAATGCACAACAGTTGTTTGAAGTTACTCCATAATGAGACTACTGCTGTCTTTAGGTTATTTTTATGATGCTTTATCAACAGCTTAGGTTATTTAGCGTCTGAATGAAATGAAGGTGATAATGCCGGTGAAATGAGTCTGAGGTCCAACACCGAAAGTTACCTAGCATTTGCTCATACTGGGTTGAGGGAAAACCCCGGAAAAAACCTCAACCAGGTAACTTGCCCCAACCAGGAATCGAACCCGGGCCACCTGGTTTCGCAGCCAGACTCGCTAACCGTTACTCCACAGGTGTGGACTGCTGTCTGTATGCTGCACAATATTATATTGCATATTTATTAGATGTCATGGTTACCTATCGTCAGTGGAATTGGCAATGGTGAGATGAGACCAAGGACATGCCATAGATTACTTATCATTCGCCTTACAATGTTATCGAGTATTTATTAATTTTGGTATTTAGCTTTCATGTAAGCAAGACGCTTTGTGTTGTGAGTGACAAAGGACATTGGTAGAACTTGAACTGTGGTTCATAGTATCTGTAAAAAGATTAAAAAAAAAATATATATATTATTTCTAAAGAATAGGTTGAACACACTAACCTCAAAAATACTTCTTCAAGTGTTGTAATTGACACCCCAATGCTAGATATGCCGAGATTCTGTTTTTCTCTTTCCAAGACATCAAAGAGATCAGGGAAAATTCCGGTTTGTTCTGCAGGCAGCATGTAACACAACAATGAGCCCATTTCACTCTTTACTTTGGCTTCAGGAATTGTACGTTGTATGGTCTCGGTTAATTTTGTCACATTGCAACCTTCTTCCTTCAAAAGGTTTAATTGATAGCCAGTTCCTGAAACAATAATTGCAACAAGTAAACAAACCGAATTCATACAGGTTTCTTAAAATATATTGTAAATGAACAGGAATAATCACGTACCATAGAGTTTCTTGAGAAATAATGAGGTACCATAACATTGCACTCGACCGTGATCCATAATAGCAATTCTGTCACCCAGAACGTCTGCTTCTTCCATAAAATGTGTTGTAATCAGAATGGTACGTTCACCACGCATATTCTGGTGGACAAAATCAATATTAATTTTATTTATTTATTTATTTATTTTTATTGCTAGTAAGTTTGAAATGAATACAAGTTAATAAATGCAATGAAAGATAATCTAGCCCACTCCTTAATGAGTAAGACTCGTGCTCAGGAGGGGATTCCAACACAGACAAAAATAAAATTAAAATTGAGAGTGAATACAGATTAAATAGTGATTAATATGTTTAAACCCAAACATAAATCCAAACAAATTTTTTTATACTTTATTAATTTGGAGAGGATTCGTGGTTGAAATATTATTGGAATAAAATTTGTTTAATAATCTGGGACCTTGACTCATGCTATGATAAAAAGCTGCATTGGTTTTACATTTTGGTTCAGACAAATGCAGAGAATTCATATTTTTAGTTCTATATTTATGTATATACCTTTCAAAGTTATCAAAATTTCTATGAAAATATTTTAATAAAATAAAATAATACATTTGTTTAATGTTGAAAACTTTGAAATGTTTAAACAACAATTCAGTTGGGTAATCTGTTTTTTAAACAAATTTTTAATACTTTCTTCTGTAGTAAAATTAACGGATAAAGGTTGGATTTATAAATTCCACCCCAACCTATAATACCATACATAAATATAGACTGAAATAATGCTAAATAAATTACACGTAAACAGTTAATTGACAAAATATTTCTTAGAATAAGAAAGTAACAATGTTTTACGTAATTTATTACAAATAAAATGAATATGATCATTCCATTTTAAATGATTATCAATAATTATACCTAAGTATTTAACCTCATTAACTCCATTAATAACTGAACAATTGCAATTTATATTGGAACAATCAGAATTATGCATTTTAATTTGTAGTATGAAATTGGTTTATTACCTTTATTATTTAAAGAAAATGGGATAGTTATTTTTTTTTTATTTTTATTAATTACAAGTGAATTTAAATCGAACAATTTTTTTATTAATTTTAAGCCGCAATTTGCATTATAATAAGCGTCAGTCCAAGTTTTTCCACTAAAAAGTAAAACAGTATCATCAGCATACGAATATAAATCACCTTCATATTCTTTAAGGTCTGTCATTAAAAGGTCATTAATATATATTAAAAATAAAATCGGTCCAAGGACTGTTCCTTGCGGAATTTTAATAAATTCACTTAATACATTATCAATTTTAGTAGCTTGAACTCTATTATTTAAATAAGATTTTAATAAATTAAAAGCATTAGTTTTAATTCCAACACAATTTAATTTCTCTAATAATAAATGATGACTTACAGTATCAAAAGCTTTTCTTATATCCAAAAATATACCACCACACTTAAAACCTTGATCATTAATCATTGTTAAAGTAACAAAAGCACTACATGGTTTTAAATATCACACTTAAGTAAGACGTCTGTGTTATAGCTTCAGAAATAATTCCATTTAAGAGGAGTGTCTGTGGCCTTACACTTTTACACAACTTATATTAAGATACTTCAAACAGACTGAAAGTTTAACTAACAAAATTAACATACAATTTATTTTTATGCCAACTGGAAATAAAATGTTAAACGAATGTTAGATGATAAACAAGCATAAAAATAAAAAAATAAGTAGTAAATAAAGAAATAAAATAAATAAAAGATAAATAAAAACATTGGAAGGAGAAGCCAAGTGACACAATAACAGAATTTGGCCTAACACAAGGCTGCTACTGATGCTCATGGCAACTACACAAGTTGCAACATTAGAACAAAAAGTTCGAGCAAAACTTTGTTAATACAGTGTGTGTAAAAAGTTATGTCCGATTTTGAATGCAAAAAGTATTATCTTATGGTTACCTGAACGAAGTTTTAGAAGCAATAATATGCTAGATGACTTGTACACTAAATGCATCCATTTTTTAATCTTGCGTACACCACTTTTAACACTTGAATATAGTTAATTGATGAACTAGTGGACTTACTCGTGTTAAATATGTAAATATGTAGCCGGACGAATATTACATATTTAACACGAGTAAGTCCACTAGTTCATCAATTAACTAAATGCATGTTATCAGCTGAGGGAGCACTATCTATTCATGGCCAGGGACTAGAATTTTTAGATGATCTTTCATTCAAGCTTCAACTTCACAATCTTACAATTGACTCGCCTGGAATAAAACTGTACTTCATCTAAAAATCTGATTTGTCAGAAAAAACGAAAAACTAGTGCAGTTAAACTTCAAACAATGATTTTACTACTAAAGTTAATGCAGATAAATTCCAGCTCATATCAGATTCCCTGCAAAATTTTACACTAAAACATACTTAATCTCATATTTAATAATTTGCAGGAAGTGCAGTTTGATTTTAGGCGACTCAATTAGTATTGTCTTTTGTTCCTGTCTATTTGCTGACAATCTCACGATGTGCACAGTTTGAGGGGATATTTCGACATAAACTCATTTAACAGTTCCTTATGAGAAGTTACGCAGATGGTCAGAGTCTATAACATCAATATTTCTTAGAAATCAGTCTGGGCTTGTAAAAACTCAATTTCATGAAGATGGGAAACAAGACAATCATAGCTTGTGTAGAGCCAAAACTGAAACATTTCCATTTAGTGACTATATTCCCAGACAAATTGTTGTATATAAAATTAATTGAAAGCTGGCGAAATACTCTACAACATTACAAATAAATACAAAATAAACATTTTTTACTTACTAACAAAAGATCCCATATTTCTCTCCTGGCTTCTGGATCCATCCCTGATGTCGGTTCATCCAACATTAAAACCTAAGAATAAAAAAATAATAAAATTGAATAATTATGTACTTAATGGTAAGACTAAAACAGAGATGAAAGGTAAAGATCATATACCTTAGTATGTCCAATTAATGCTATGCCAAGTGACAATTTTCTTTTCATTCCTCCAGACAAAGTTGAACACAACTGATTCTTCTTTTCTTCAAGATTCAATTTATGGAGAAGATCTCTCGCCTCCTCATTTGCTTCACGGTTGGAACAACCTTTCAACTGCAGAATATTAAAACAAACGAGTTTCAACTTACATACTTTCTAATACGTTCTACGTGTTTCAGTTCTTTGTCACGTTGAGAATGATACTGATGTCTATACAGTTCTTTGAACTACGTATTATTCTAAAGACATATACCATACAAGTGAAGACAAGTTAATATGAAAACTAGAAAGATGAACTTTTGTTTTCTGGACTGTACACAAAAGACATTATGGGACTGAACATGAGGGAAATGGTTAACACGAATTCAATACTACTACTCCTTGCTCTCTGTCCACCTCTGTGTAAGACTAAGTAAGACATTAAGATAAAAAAGAGAGTAAGACTAAATAAGAGATTAAGAGAGTAAGAAAGAAAGAGAGAGAGGGGGAAAAGAAGGGTTTATATAAAACCATTTACATCTGATCAAAATCCATTTTAAAAAATTGAAGGAACTTACCATAGCGAAGAACAGAAGATGTTCCAAGACAGTCAGATCAGTGAAGAGCAAATTATGTTGTGGACACAATCCCAAGCTTTCCCGAACTTTATCCAAGTTGTCACGAATATCATAACCACCAATATACACAGAGCCACTTGTAGGAGAAAACATTCCTATTTGACACAATACATAACTGATTAAGTATCATTGCAAAGTAAAATTTATATGGACATTTCACAAGTCTTAGCAATAATTTTTTTCTCCCAAAAATGCATCAACAACACAACTCGTTCATACGTTTTTTATTTTTTGTCCACCAATAATTCCATCATGACCTAGCTAGGGATCGAACCCCAGCTGCCTGGATGGAAGACCAATGTGCTAATACTTGAACCACAGATATGATGGCAGCACTACACGTTGCATCTGATCCTGGGTGAAAGTTGCAGTCATCCCAACATTGCTGCGAGACTCTATGCAGAAAGATATTCTGAACATTCCAATAGTGCGTGCTATTAACACTCTTTAATGTGTTTCGGCAATTTGCCCCATTTGACCGAGAGGCACTAACCATGTTATCTCAACAACGAGTGATTGTGGAGTTTTGGTTTTTTTTTTTTACGTAGGTTATTTGTCGACACTTTATCAACATCTTAGGTTATTCAGAGTCTGAATGAGATGGTGATAATGCCGGTGAAATGAGTCCGGGGTCCACCACCGAAAATTACCCACTATTTGCTCATATTGGGTTGAGAGAAAACCCCGGAAAAAACTTCAACCAGGTAACTTGTCCCAACCAGGAATCGAACCTGGGCCACCTGGTTTCGCGGCCAGACGTGCTGACCATTACTCCAAAGGTGTGGACTGTAGTTTTAGTTCCTATACTTAAATTAACTGATTATGTTCCTTATCCCACAGTACTGTTTCTTTGGATGGCATATTCCACATACCTTTTATAATAGGTTAAGTGTAAATGAGTTACAACACATGGAAAGTTACTCTTTTTCCTTTTTCTATAAATATAAGTGTTGGAATGTACATTTTGTTTATCTGAGTACTATGTGAAGACTTCTTTGCTGTTGGGATAGAACATTTTTCACATACCTAGATAACATTTCACGAACACAAGAATGTTAATAATTGCAATTATGAATATCTACTTGAATTCTTACCTGTGAGAATTGACATTGTTGTAGTTTTTCCGGCACCGTTATGTCCGAGAAGTGCTGTAATTTCACCACTATATATGTCTAGAGTCACACCATCGACAGCTACCTTTTTATTCATACCACCAATTGACTTAAATACTTTATATAGATTTTCAATCTTGATTCCGACAGACAGATTATCGTGAGGTTTCTCAAACTTTCCATTAGAATTTGTTTCATCATGTGAAGAGAACTTCAAGCTATCCACTTTTCTGCTACGCCAATAGGATGGCTAGAATAGAAACAACACAAATCATATAATTGTAAATGTGCAGATATGGAAATGTAAGTCAAACTGAAAATAGTACATCATGCAATAAGCCTATAATGGAGTAATTAAGAAGTGAATATGTTTATGAAACGAGCGCGAGTTTCATAATTTTCATACGAGCGTCTTAATTACCATTATAGGCATGTTTCATACGACTTTTTATTCTCGACCATATTTCTAACTTGAAATTATTCATAAGTATTCATGTTATTCTTATCTGACTGGGGAGCGGAACCAGCCTTGTGCAATATCTCGTAAATTGTGAGGTGTGTGCAGACGCGAAAGTATTGATCAGAAAAAAAAAAAGTTTCACTGGTACATAATTTAGTCAATTTCCTCAGTCAAGGAATTCCTGTATATTTGTACTGTACAAACGAGGTTTATGGTTCAAATGGTATGAATATAACCAATGTTTTAAATTTAAGTATTTATAAGTTTTTAACATAACTTCGAATTGAGTGAGTGAATGAGTACATGTGTCAGTGAATTTAACCATATTAACTTACCATGAAAATGAAGTACCACGGTTTTGCTAGGCCATATTTTCCTGGCATGATGGAATTAACATACCATGTCACAACACAATATAAGATAATATCCACTACCAACATCAGCCACATTATTCCCACGCTGAGGTCACCTCTTATACCACTGGGAGGTTCAAAAATATTTGTCCAAGTTAGGCCAACACCTGCAAAATAAAAACATAACGTCTATTAATCACCATACTTATTTTTGTGGTAAGGATAATGAACTCTGGTTACAGATAAAAAGTAAAAAGATATATGTTGTTTGTTGTTTTCTAATGCCAGGCTTTGACAATAAAGTCATTTGACCTCTTGCACCCCAATATTTTTCAAAGATATTATCATGGCCAGCCACTGAAGCACAGATTTTGAGATGTTCCGTATCCATTTCTTGGTTTGAGTTGCACAATGGGCAGTTAGGGGACTGATATATTCCAATTCTATGCAGGTGTTTGGCCAAACAATCATGGCCTGTTGCCAATCTAAATGCAGCTACAGACGATTTTCGTGGTAAATCGGGAATTAACTGTGGATTTTGATGCAGAGGTAAAAAGATATATTTAAAATATGATAAAAGTTTGAAACTTTAAAACACTTAATAGCAGAACTATATTTGCCAAGATGAGTCTAAGGATTCGCTTTATACCTCTGAAAAACTTGGGAAGAACCCCCCATCAGTAATCAACTCAAACAGGAATCCAACCAACACCCACGCACAGTCTCAGAGCACAAGATAACCATATTAATTCCTACACTATGCTCGTGGCAACTGGTACTATTAGAGTACATTTGCTAATCTATATGCAAGCTCATTCAGTTAGATGTTAAATGTTATGTTTTATTTAACGACGCTCGCAACTGCAGAGGTTATATCAGCGTCGCCGGATGTGCCGGAATTTTGTCCCGGAGGAGTTCTTTTACATGCCAGTAAATCTACTAACATGAGCCTGTCGCATTTAAGCACACTTAAATGCCACCGACCTGGCCAGGGATCGAACCCGCAACCTTGGGCATAGAAGGCCAGCGCTATACCAACTCGCCAACCAGATCGACGATGATGATGATGATGATATTATTATTATTATTATTAGATTACATTTTTAAAAATGACGATCATGATTAATGAAGAAAAATACGAGAGAATTAGGACATCATTATGGAAGCAGGGGAGGATCCAAAAAAAATCAGCTCTGGGATTTCCCGGAAAATAAGAGAGAGTTGGTCGCCCTAGGTGACTGTCACATAGTGTGATTGTTGAACAGTGAGTTCAGAAAATTAGACTGCTGATGAAAATACAGAAATCCGAGGTACATTACCTTTTTTTATATACAATTCCAAACAATTAAAGTTTGAGTGAAAGTTTTTTATGTTTTAGCAAGGAACGTTACAGAGTTAACTACAAGAAGAAAGAAAATTTTTACAAGTGTAAAAGAAAAAAATCTTGCTAGTGAATAAAAACGTTGACAAAGTGCTGGGTTTACAATGAAAAGGAGAAATAAATAAAAATTAGAAAAATTGATAAAAATGTGCAAAATAGACTAAACAGCCACTGCCATCAAGATCAGCATATAACTCGTATTTGGGTTCAATATCTATGAGAAGGCTGTGTATGACTTCCTATGCAAATATCTAGTGAGGAGGAAAAAGGAAGTTTTGACCAAAAGTCCATTGTCAGGATATTGAGCCGTTCAGAGCAAAAGTGGTGTACGTCAAAATTGGGTATCGAGGTTTAAAGTAAAAATTCTGTAAAATACAGGGCAAAGTAGCAGTTAATATCTCCTTCGTGCTAGCCACTGACTACTAATAGTTTAAATAAATTGAATAATTGCTACTTTGCGCTGTATTTTACAGAATATTTACTTTAACCCTAGATCATATATGAGGAGCATCATTTCAAAAAGTATTAAGTCCCCCAGTGGACGAAATTAAATTTGTTACTTTCTATTTATTTATCTTTTATGCTGTGAAGTCTGATGGTTCCAAGTCGTCATATTTGTAAACTGTGAAACAAGTATTTAAAAATAGTTTTGTGTAGTGTTTTGAGAACATCTCCGGTTTACGAATAATCCAGTTTTTCGTCGTTCGTGTAAAAAAATTGTAAGTTGCACATAATACGTTTTGAAACGATGCTCCTCATATGTAACAGATATGTCAGGGTTATAGGCTTTGAGGTTAACAACTTTTGTCAGGTTTACAACGCTGCCATCTAGTTGTTACATAAGGAGTCACGTCATAATACCCATTTGAATTGCATTAGTGACTGTGCTGCCATCTCGTGTTCGTTTATGGCGGACGGGTGGCGATCCTGGCGGTTGTTCTCTTCAAAGTGCTGCCGATTTTAACGTAGCGAGGAGTTATCTGTTACATATATGATCTAGGCTTTAACCTTCATTACCCATTTTTGACTTACACCACTTCTGCTCTGAACGACTCATATGATGTTACTTACCCTTTGACTCATGGGCCACAATCAAGCGGTAAGTCCAACTAATAGCAGTGTTGGGCAGGAGAGAGGTCAACAGCTTTATTCCAGGAGAAACATACGTATTGCTCACAACCAGAGAAAAGGGTGCTGCATATGATATGATCCACAGCAGCACACCGATACTCATGGCCAAAGTTGCTGAAATTATAAAATTATGTTTCAATAAATACACGGGCATTCCAGGGTGATTAATGTAACAAGCTGAAGTAACCATTCAAGAGATAAGAGGTTATATTTTAACTATTTAATAATAATCAACGAATACAGTTCATGCTATGAACACAGTCAACAATGCGGAAAAAAATATATTATCTAAAATAACTACTGAAGCTTTCCTGGCGATGTGATAACTCAAAATTTTCTCGGGCTTCCGGCCAGGTCATAAGTTGGTGATCCACTGAGTAAGGTCAGATCAGTAAAAGATGATCTAGGCCTCAGAGTACCAGGGATCTACCGCATTCCGTATGAATGTGAGGCTGCTTACATTGGACAGACGGGACACACAATAACTACGCGTCTTTCAGAACATCAAAGAAGCATCAGATTAATGCAGCCCGAAAAATCCGGATTGGCTGAACACTATATTGAAAAAAGCCATAGGGTTAATTTTAATAACATCGAGGTCCTGGCGAAGTGTTCGGGCTACTGGGATAGAAGAGTAAAGGAAACCCTGGCCATAGCGGTGGAATGCGGTAACCTGAATCGGGACTCGGGTCTCCAACTAAGCGCGGCGTGGGCACCGGCTATTACATTTCTCAATGCCCAGACGACAGGCCATCAACAGCGGAGGACACATAAAAACTCGTCTGCCGAGCCCATCGTGAGACCCGCGGTCAATCAGCCGAACAGCACAAAGCAAGACAACAAGTCGGCAGCGTTCGCGCGGCGGTCCGCACTAATAAGAGCCAATCAGCACAAAGCTCCTCGGCTGACTCCTCCCTCTGGCACTATAAATTAAGGAGCTGGGTACCCCTAGATATCATTTAACCCTGAAGATAAGGCAGATGAACATCCTCGAAACGTCGGTGGATCAGCAACTTATGACCTGGCTGGAAGCCCGAGAAAATTTTGAATTATATTAATCTAATGTAACTCATTATTTTGTTAATGTGACAAATGTAACTTTTTTTTACAGCGTCTATTGCAAAGAAAAAGTTAAGTAATGAAAAAATAACAGTGCCTATTGTTCAGATTAGTACAGACTTTTTCAGTATATTTTAAAAACAATGTTTTAAGACATGAAACAAGTCACAAGACCTATCACTCATCATTGTTCCACCATCTAAAGGTACAGTCACATGTCGCTACTTTTGCAGCGATGCAGTACAAAAAACTGCGCAACTCTCGTACTACGACATGTAAACAACGGTGCAACCCGAAAAGTAGCGGCTGCCGAACCTGCTGCCCATTACTTTTTCATGCTGCGCGCAGCTTAGAAGTAGCGACGTGTGAACAGGGTTCTCAGGGTTGCAGCCGCAGCATTTTTGATATCGGTTTTGTTGAAACTTTTGCTGCGGTTGCAACCAGTGTTGCCACCCCATATGTGCCAATGATACTTTTATTGTTTGGATGTATTTTAATGTTAGATGTGATGAAAATAAATTATTTGTAACAGTTATTAAATGCGCAACACAGCCTGAGCATATTTGCTGACGATATAATTCAATTTTTTAATTTTCTGTAGCGTAGTTTCAAACAGGAGGGTTGCCAACATTGATTACGTGAATATGCTGTTGGTTATCATTTAAGTATATAGGCGTTTTTAAAAGCTTTATAGTAAAAATAATGTCAATTTCTGAATACTAGTTAGGGCAGAAAAGCAAATAATAGATAAGTAAGCTTTCGCATGAGTTTATTAATAATGCGAACATAACCACAAAATGTATAATGAGAAGTCAACACGGAGATGGAAACCTGCAGCATGAGTGCGGCTGCAAAAGTAGCGCCTTGTGTGTGAACAGACTCGCAGCCTCCAGTTTCAACTTTTGCTACACTCGGGTTGTGCAGCACAAAAAGTAGCGTGCAGCGCGCTACTTTTGGCTTACGTGTGAACATAACACGCAACTTTTGCAGCTGCAGTACAAAAGTTGCGCAGCAAAAGTAGCGACGTGTGACCGTACCTTAACAAACAGGTACAGGTATGTTATTATAACTGAGATACACATCGGTGAGTAATTCATTTTTACTTACGTCGTGAGAAGAAGGAACTTATGCCAAAGCAAAAAGCGACACCTGCTGCACAGTAGAACATGAGAATAAGCCAGACCAAGAGGCCATTTGAGTGCTGGAGGATTGCAACTTCTTTGAAAGGGGGTTTAACTAGTAATACTATTATAGTGACAGACACTATATTCACAAGCAATGCATTTATCATCCATCCAAGCCAAAGCATCCATGACTTTAAGCCCATCATTTTCATCAGCTCCTGAAATAACAATGAAATTAATGCACAGAGACCACAAAAAATCATATTTAAATTAACTCAAACCTGCAACAATAAAAAAGTTTATCTTATAACAGGAGTCCCGTGCCATGGCATCGTGGTCTAAGGCATCCTGGCTAGGACTCGCGTTACGGAATGCGCGCTAGTTTGAGTCCTCGTGGGAGAAGAAAATTTCTCATGAAATTTCGGCCAGTGTATGGGACTGGTGCCCACCCAGCATCGTGATGCACTTGGGGAGCTACGATAGGAGCGAAATCCGGTTGCGAATGCCAGCTATAACAGCTGGGGGGAACATCGTGCTAACCACACGATACCTCCATTCTGGTTGGATGATCATCCACCTCTGCTTCGGCATGTGGGCGTGAGGCCAGCAGCCGGCTGATCGGTCTAGGCCCTTCACGGGCTGTAGCACCACGGATTATATTATTTTATTATAACAGGAAGAAAAATCACGATTATAGGTAAACACAAACTTCACAATTTTTTAAGCCAACACATTTTTTAAGAGTCTGCCTAGTTAGCTCTGTGGTAGCATGTCTGTCTCCAGACTAGCCGGCCTGGGTTCGATTCCTGCCAGGGTCAGAAATTTTCTTGCTTCAAGTCTAAAATTTCTACCTTGGGACTAGGAGAGATGGCGGTGCACAACTTCTAATCGCTAAATTGTGCACCAAATAAGCCTGGGTTAAATCCCAAATCTCTCCACAGTGCATATGAAGGGAAGGTATATGTCACTGTTGATAGTGATTCGTCTGTCGGATGGGGATGTTAAGCGTGGCGGCCCCCTTGGTGTTATTCGACAGGAGTAGGCTATGTGCTGGCACCGAGTTTCCCCTTCTCCTTTCCTCACCTTCATCATCATCATCTTCATCCATTCCCTAGTACACGAAATAACTCTTCACACAGATACACATCATGTACAATGTGGCCCGCAAGTGGTGTGCAATTTGAAAATGGGTCATAGTTCTGACATCTATCCGCAGTATGCAGAACCGAATCACGCAAGTGAAGTGGGTGGGCATTAGAAAAAAAAAACACACAAAAACACAAACACACACACATTTTTTAAGAAGAGTACATGACAGACGAAACTTACACGCAACTAATTTTTGCGTAGTAAATACAAAAATAATAATAAATAATACTCCGAGGCACAACAGTCTATGAAAAATCATGACTGACCAGCTGGCTGCTGGCCTCACGTCCACATCCCGAAGCAGAGTTGGACAATCATCCAACCAGAATGTGGTTAGCATGATGACTCCCCCCCCCCCCCAGCCATTATAGCTGACTTTCGTAACCAGATTTTGCTACCTATCGTAGCTCCCCAAGTGCATCATGATGTTGGGTGGGCACTGGTCCCACATACTGGCCGAAATTTTATGAGAAAATGTCTTCCCCCGTGAGAACTCAAACCAATGCGCATTCCACAACTCGAGTCCTAGGCAGGATGCCTTAGACCACGATGCCACAGCACGGGACGTAGTAAGTACATATTATATGCAATTCTGTATTTAACACACAATTCAGAGTTCGTCATTCTCGTATTAGAATCACTGCGTGTCCAACTTGTAGCATATTATATTACATTGTGCAAATATGTCTAATGATTTCATATCATATTTCAATGATTAATGGTTATTAACTACCTAATTAATACTAAATTAAAAGCAACGAAAATGGCCAATAGCTAACATGGAAAGGAAAGGTTCCTGAAATTCACGAACTGGAATTCATTCCATTCCGATCCATTTCAAGCCTAGATGATAAACAACACCATTGTTTACCAACAGATCAACCTATTTACTGAAATGTAGTTTGAAAATTAGGATATGTACTATTGAAGCTGTGTATTTCGAAAATGTCGAAAAATTCAATTAAATAGATACCAATTTTCCCGTTTGAAAATTCCACTTTCTGTATTTGGAACACCACTAAAAATTCCAATCTCTAATCATCATGAATATTGTCCACTAGACCAGACAATTAACAAGGAGGAAAACTGTGGCATTTGGGATGCGGGTCATTGCATAAATGAGAACAGTGAGAGACATCTCAGTCATGACTAGAGATGAGCTTAAACGATATTTTCAAGTATCTGTGACAGCTGTGACTGTGACAATTAAATATCTGTGACTTTTATCGGTGATTTTGTTACACCGATATTTTATATCGATAAGGAAGCACAATATGCATGAATTACAACGATATTTTGTCACACCAATAAAAATTAACAGGAAATATTGAAGAGCAGTGAAATGTGAATACCATTTCTCTATACACGTCACACATCAGTGATTTATGTGGGAAAATTCAACAACTAAATTATGTACATGTACCATTAACAAATAAATACCTAACTGAACAGTAACATGTCAAAAGTTAACCTCATGTACCAAGAGGTTATATTGTAGATATTGCATCAGTTGGTAATTTTAAAATGTAGTTGGGTATGGAGAAATTGAGGTTATGTGATTAAAAATTGATCCTTTTTATTGTATATAATATAATGGATAAATTATTTTAAGCTGTGCATTAACGTTATAATATTGAGTCATAGAATAAAAATACATAAAATATTTATAAAACATATGTAGCCTACAGACTAACTATGAAAACAAAATGTCAGACTCATGATTATATTATTATCCCGCTATCACTCAAGAAAATACTAGTGGAAACAATAGTAATGCCCCACTTCGATTATTGTGATTCTCTACTGACCGACCTCAATGTCAACCAGTTGCAAAGATTACGTGTTCATAATTCTTGTGTTCGCTTCGTCTGCGATGTCCGTCATGCTGACCACATTACCCCATCCTTCCAAACTCTAAACTGGCTACGGCTTAACGAACGTAGAAATTTTCATTCTCTTGTTTTCCTTTTCCAAGTCCTTCACACCTCTACACCTACCTACCTTGACTCCCGTTTCAGTTACCTGTCATCATATCATAATCTCTTCACACGCACGCAAAATAGCCGCATACTAGCCATACCAACACATAAGACATCATCGCATTCATAATCATACACAATCTCGCTTTCGCGCTTGTGGAATACCCTACCCAGTGACATCAGAGACTGTCTGAATTTAGTAGCGTTCAAAAGCAAACTTATTAAGCATTTTCTTACTGCGTAGAGTAGGTTTAATTTTTACTTAGTTAATAAAAAAAAATTCTCTCTTCTTAATTTTTGCAATGAACTGTCTAGCTTTTATTAGTCTGTTAATCTTTTAGTAATTTGATTTTTATTATATTTGTAAATTCAATATTAATTGTAATTGTATTCTTAATATTGTAGTTGTAATCCCCTGGTAGAGGGGAAGAGAAGGCCTGATGGCCTTATCTCTACCAGGTTAAATAAATAAATAAATAAATAAATAAATAATGCCGTTAATAACTTTGCAACAAATCATCACCTTGCAAAAAATAATATTGAACAAAATATCATGAAAAAATAATCAAATATCACCGCTCGATTGCTGTTATTGTATCATGCGCATTCGAAAACCCATGACGGAGAGGAGAAAATATCAGTCACAGGGTACTGAATACAGAGCAGATTTCAATAGCGATATTTTGTCACAGATATTTCGCGTCATCAGTCACAGGTTTATCTGTGACAAAACCTGTGACAAAATATCGGTGTGTGAAATATCGGCCATCTCTAGTCATGACAACACATCTGCCCACATATCAATTTGTACAGCGGTTTCTTGCTAAGTACCACATTTCCCAGACCCACCATCACTTTATTTGACAGATATCACTGCCTGTGACGTTTTCTCTTACCAAAGACCAAATTCGTCTTGGGAAGGAAAAGATAGAACAGAGTGCAATAAAGAAGCTGTTAGCTATTTCAAAAGATGATTTCAAAAAATGTTTTGGGCAGTGGAAACATTACTGGGGCAAGTGTGGTAAGTCCACGATACATGTTGTAGGTTTTGACAAGTCCAGCCTGGATACTTTATGTTCACGTCTCATACAGTGTAGCTGAAGAAACATGATTTAAATTACAAGAAAATATTAATATAGGTAGTTGTAAGAAGGGGATTACAGTATATTACAAATAATATTCTGTAGACATATGAAATGATAATACCTTCACTCCAGTTTGCTTCTCTTCCACCACTCTCTTCAGTATTGCAGGACATAACATTACAAAACTCAATACCGTACAAAACGGCAGGAGTACAGAAAAAATATCGACAAAATCATCTGAACGATAAGTTGGATATGGAAATTCTTGAAGAGTCAACTGCAAAAAAGAGTAACATTTATTACATCAGTGAAGATTTTGGGTAATTTTTAAACTCAGCATTCAATTTTGAATAATAATTTAACACTTCACATTTCTGGTAACAGTAATAAAATCCTATTATGATTACTGTTCAATTTTGTAACAATTTGTCAACATATTTTCAATCACTTTATTATTATTATTTCTGTCCAATGACGCTAAATGAATTAAAAAAGGAGGAAGACAGGAGGAATTATCAATGAAAAAGGTACACGATAACTGCATCCTTACAAGAGCTCTTGGGACTCGTCTTAATTTTTATGTAAGCTCCTAGCCTAAGGCTATTTGCCCCATTTCGTTCACACAGTCTCACTCAAGAGATTTGAGTAAATTTTGCAGAAGGAAAACTCAGTGACTCCAGATACAGCTCTGAGAAAAACTGTGATTACTTTAGTTATTAAGGGGAGGCAGACTGTGAATATATCAAAATCCACAAAATTTATCCGATTTGTTTGAAATTGATCATGGATACTAAGTATGTTATTAGTAATGGATATACCAAGTTTCAACTTTCTAAGTACAATAGTTCTGTAAATATTAATAATTTTATAAAACTTTATATCGTTTGATATAAAATGCTCCATGCACCATATTGTAAGAAATTTTCAATATTTCTTTTTATTTATATGTTCAGAGAAGGTATATAAATAATGATAAGTATTAGTTTATTATGGAAATAATATAGTAATACAGTTATCTTGGTTTTAATTTCATACTTTTAAGGGCACAAAATCAAAAACTAACATCGGAATATCAAAATAAAGATAATCAAAATGGAAAAAACCAAATTTTCATTTTTTCTTCAGTTTTGTTCGAAAATTTCACCTCTGCCTCCCCTTAAAGCTTACTCGTATATTCCAGATGCCATGAACATGATTATTCTTATTCAAGGTCCTTAAAGGTGATAAAACCTGCGAGTCTTTCATAAAAAACATTAGGTTTTGTGTTCCTTTAAACGATACGAGAGCTCTCAAACTTTTATACAATAGACATTCTGAATCTCTTTTCCCCAGTCTCCAACATGTCAACATGCACATCAGTGAATTCGATCTATTCATTGTACAGGGCAGGGTCATAAGTCACCGTACCCTTAGATATATACAATGTAATGTACTGTAAAGTTACTAATTACTAAACCTGGTGACAAAAGTGTGTGGTAACACTGAAAGACAGTTGATAACAATGACCAAAACAGTGACAATAATGAATGATAGTGAAATTGTGAGCAATATGGCAGATACGAATAATTATTCGCTTGAAGAGCAGTTGATTGCGAGTGTTTGGGTCCATGAAAGGCAGCACACAGGGCAGACAATGCAAATTATGACACAGTTTGAAAAGAGATCTGGAAGGCCCCCCTCACCCCCCAAGGAAAGCAACATTGTTAGCTTGAGAAAAGTGAGCATTAATTACTGACAGCATCAAAAACAATCCTTGAAGTAGTTGACCAGTCATAGAGACAAGACATGTGCTGCAGTTGCTGGATCCATTGAATAGATTATCAGCACCATTATCATGGCTTCCCCGAAGTCTTGATTTGTCAACATCGGACAACAGCCTGGTCCACACCTGTGGAGTAACGGTCAGCACGTCTGGCCGCGAAACTAGGTGGCCTGGGTTCGAATCCCAGTTGGGGCAAGTTACCTGGTTGAGGTTTTTTCCGGGGTTTTCCCTCAACCCAATACGAGCAAATGCTGGGTAACTTTTGGTGCTGGACCCCGGACTCATTTCACCATCATTATCATCTTCATTTCATTCAGACGCTAAATAACCTGAGATGTTGATACAGCATCATAAAATAACCCTATTGAAAAAAAAAACAATAGCCTGTTGGGGGTACATAAAAGAAAAGGTGGCTGCTAGACGGTATCAAACAAACAACGAACTGAAAGACGCTGCGACAACTGCCTTTGCAGACATAACACCAGAGCAGTTACGTAAAATGTCACAAAGGACCTGGAAACATATCCAACTCTGCATAGAAAATGATGGAACTTACACAGATCCCTGAGATTAGCTAAGTAAGAAATATCTTTGGGCGTGGTGACTTATGTTTTGCCCTATACAGGCTTGGTCTTTGATTATAAAAACTTACTTCTTCAAACATGTAAATATGTATCATTAATATCATTGTTAGTCTTCAATTTTTCATTATAATTGTTTTGTTTTTTTCTTTTTTACTTCTATTAACACTATAATTGAAGCGCTGACATGGGAAAGGTAGTAACTGCCAAAAACAGAATTTTTCAGGGGAAGCAAAAAACAAATTTATGAACACTTTCTCACTTACATTATTACAGAAACTGCTTTAAATGAAGGGCATACACTCATGTTTGTGTTACATATGAAATTTGAAAAGTCTGGCACAGATTTATCTGTGAAATCCTATTTTATGAAAATACAACATTGAAATCACTTCTTAGCCAAACTGAGAATTAACGTTTTTTATACATTATGCACAAATTTTTCGGTAAAATGCACGATACTTTTCATCGAGGAAGTCTAACATAGATAACAAGTCTCTCTTTTTGGCATCAGGGACGACTGGTCTTCTTTCAAGGCGTTAGAAGCACTGCAAGTTAGTGATTGACGTTAATGACTGTCTTTTCTTAAAAATCCTGTGCTCTGTCCACATTTCAAGGTCATTAAATGACTGTCTTGTTTTTATTAGAGGAAAATCAGCTCTTGAGAGTCTAATCCAGTTGAGGGTCCTGATTTTGATAGGAGTTGTATTCAAAACTTGTCACATTCTGCAGAAAAGTCGAAGAAATCCTCATCCTTCACCATTATTACATTATTAGGCCTTACCTCTTCTGGAACCATGGTCTTGCATATTTTTTTTTCTTTTCTCTATGATGCCAAATTCCCTATCACATGGCATGTAGGAATGTTCTGAAGCCAGGAATTTCAAGTCCACTGAATCAAAATGTTTCTTGGCAATAATGTAAATCAGGACCATTAGAATCATCCGATTCTTATTCTGCCCTGCACAGTTATCAGCCACTCTGATGTTGTAAAAGGAGTTACTACATTCTCCGCGCCAACATACAACTTACAACATCTAGTGACTACGTTTCCAACTTCGTTTCATTACATACAGACATATTACCTTCTCTGTGCCATTGGCATGGCCATTTACTACCTTCTCAATGAAAAACCTGAAAATTCGAATTTTTGGCAGTTACGGCCTTTCCCACGACAATGCCTTAATTGTTTTTAATTTAATCAATTCAATATACAGATTTGCCTATTTTGCATATGGCTACCAGTATAAAATTTATCATTTAGAGATGGGAGATTTTTGCAATTACGATAAATGTGAATAGTGCATAAACATGTCAAAAATAAGTAATTTTTTATTTAAAAGCATGCTAAATATATTATTGTAGTTTTTCAAGACTTCAAAGTAAAGCACACAAACATCCAATAAGCACAGTCTTTTCTTTTACTTCACAGATTAGATCTTCTGGTCTATTCATCAGACTTCAAGAGATGTCTAAGAATGAACCTGACATTGAGAGATAAGTAGAAAACTAAATATTGTGGCTTGCAGCTATGAAACTACGAAACTAAATCAAACATACGTTATATGAAGTCCATGGTATTCCAGACAGACTGAGGAAGGCTTTATCCAAGAGGTATTGCAAACTCAGGAAATGCGAATTTAAATAACCATCACCTGTGAAACATAAAACAACAGACTATTTACTATTAAGTTGTTTCAAATAAACAACAACTTCAATGTGTTAATATTAAATTGTGGTCGTATTTTATGTTAATGGACTAGTTTAATATTAATTAACACAGTGAAATTGTTGTTCATTTTAAATCACTTAAGGTATATGTACACCCACAATGTGCAAAAAATGATGAAAAATTAGAATTTTCAAAATATAACTATTTTAATAGAAAATGTTCTCCCCTTTAATTTGATATAAGAATTTTCGATTTATGCCTTATGGTTTTACAGATAAGTCCCATTTTCCAAAATTCTGCGTCATCAGCCATGGTCACTTCTATGAAGATCACTCCAAAAGTAATGCACAACACTTTTAAAAATTTATTTTTTATTCTAAACCTTTGCAATTTATGGAGGTCATAGATACATCCTTTCCCCTTGTATTCAAATTTAATTAAGTCATTCTCGTGAGTGGCACCAGAGAGTAGCTCAGACGTGTTGGTTCAGACTTTTATCGTGCAGGTATACAGGCCCTCATTCCAAGGTGGCATAAGGAGTTGAAAGGTGCGGGGATTATGTGGAAAAGTGACGTATTGTTCCTGAAGGATGTATCTACATTCTATGAAAATAGCAAAGCTGTAGGATAAAAATGTAATTTTTAAATAAATATTGTGGATTGCTTTTTGAATGATCCTCGTAGCAGTCAATCCCCTCGTCCAGCATTGCTTGTAACATAAACTTCCTTCTAGTCCCAAAATAAATGCATAGATATCAGGGCATGATCATTAGATTGAAAACACGTTTTTACACATGTTTTTACATAATGAAGTAATTTATAATCTTTTAAATTTGTGTGTCAGTGATGTTGTACGTCATTTTAATAAGAGTCCAAAAGGAGAAATTAAAATTCTGTGGATGAGCATAAACCCTGGGACAAACACCATCGCAGGATTTGTTGCATCAATGGAAAATAAGGACAAAAATGCCAAAAAACATTCAACACCTGAAGTTAAAACGAGGAGGAGGTATTTGAGGGGCAGAAAGCTGAAACAGGACCGACATGAAGCTGCTTAAGGGGTGACATATGATGATGAAGTCTTGTAGGTTCTGAAAGTTTGTGATTCATTTCCTGTAAATAGTAATTTTAGAATATTTAATTCTTTTAAACATGACATCTCAGTCAAATATGGTGATACCAAGAAGATATTGGTGTCATTTTGAAGCTTGAAATGTCCCCTAGTGCCTGACAATGAGTAAAATAACATTAATGTAGTTAATAATTATCTATGGATTTTGTACATGATATATGCAACATAAAATATTAGTATAAGTTACATATATGGTAATATTTAATTAATGTAAATGAAAATAAAAAATAGCTCTATGTCAGGCACTAAAGAATAGTTTTAGCTATAAAACAGTGAAAAAAATGTGGCTCTATCTTAAAAATGCATGAGCTATCATGTTTCAAGTTGTATGTCAAAATTATAAACAAAATAATGTTTATAAACAATTTAGACATAATTTCAAGGGATTTGTTCACTTCATTCTCTTTCTGGTACCATTCTCAATTGTATAAAAATTTTACAGAGCAAAATTAACCAAAACAAAATTTTTTGTATGTAAAGGTGTACATATACCTTAATAGTTCTTCAGTGATGTGTAAGTGTTAAAAGAATGTAATCAACAATGAAGAATATTTGTATTTAATCTAACATTGATAGAAATGCATGTAGCAAAAACTTTTTTTAATAATGTTCATAAATTCAGAAAAACATTTACAGAGCGTTTGCTTACATAATGTAGGTCGACTGAGTGGTATGCAAACAGGTATGAAGATCATGCAACATGTGACAAATCATTTCCTGCATGCTCGACAGTTTTACTATTATTGAAATTACCTTGATTATGAGAGTGTTGGAAATGATGTCATGCAGCTGCAACACATCTCTGATATCTCTTAATTAAGGATTTAAGAATTTTAGTGGCTTCATATCCCGTGGTTTAAGAGACACCAGTTTCTTGTGCGAGATGACAGAGATTTCTGTGAGGTGTGTTTCAATCTTTCTCTTATTTTATTCAGTTTTTCCTCAGTAAATACATGCTATGGTACTTTGCTGTTTTTAATCAATACTGACCTCGTCTGTCTAAACTTTTTTATTGAGGTTGTGTATCAGGGACGAATGCTAGTCACGAAAGTTAGGCTTGCTCTTTTATTCATAGGGGAAGATGGGAGGATATAATAATTCATAATTAATAAAAATAATCAGACCCACATAAATAATTTATTTTATAATTTGAAATCATTATGAGTCATGGATCATATATTCACTTATCAGATGTAGAAGTTCGATATAAAATAACAAACACGGCCAACAAAACAATTTATTTAGTTTTTTCGACCCTGCCAACCAATGCATATTGTTGTATTGAGCTGCACTGAACGAGCGCACATATTCTCTATAATGTCTGTCTTCCCTTGAATAGGCCTTCGGAAAAATGGATTTAATAATAATGTTTCAATGACACACAATTCCGAACTCATTGCAATACTTCAAATTAATGTTTAAGAATTAATAATACATGCAGCAGCTAACACATGCATTCCGCTCATACAATTACATTGCACTCGCAAATCACAGCACATTCCCGCTGTCAATACTGCTCTGTGTAACGTTAAATAGTCGTTGGTGTAGCTCTCGGACCAGAGCTTCAAACAACACATAACAGAAGCATGTGCGCCTAGGACGGACCAAGGAGGAAGGCACTTGCGTGCGCATCATATTCTACGTCTTTCCTGTAGCTCCAAGAAACGAGCAAGCGTTGCGATACTTGCAGGTGTGCAACCTGCGGATGGTATTACGCCTATACAGTATTCCAAAAATCAAAATAAATTTTAATGTACGTAACGCCATTTTGAGAAATACACATTCTACGAAAATATTGGGCTTGCGCAGCAAGCATAGCATACCCTGAGAAATCGCCCCTGTTGTGTATGGTATTGTTATGTGGAAAGTTAACACTAGGAATTTTCTTGCAAATCGACAGTCATTCTTTTTTAGTTAAGTTTCTACCATGAAAATCCTTTGCTCTAATGTAAATTTCTGTAGTGCCACGTGAACAAGTTAACCTAAATATTTCACTAAAACATTCAAAAGAATAACACGCAATCTAATGTCAACACAACCACTCTCATAGGGAGACTGAACTGGACTGCCGAATGTGCAGGAGACGGTTTGCCACATGTTGCACGGCCTTCATGCAGGTCGTGTGCTACCCAGTCAAACTACATTATGTAAGTGAACACTCTGTACAACAGATTTTAGTAACATAAATTTTCCTTTTTTTTTTTTTTAATTATGGTTTTTTAACGACACTCGAACTGCCGAAGTTATATCAGCATCACCGGTGTGCCGGAATTTTGTCCCACAGGAGTTCTTTTACATGCCAATAAGTCTACTGACATGAGCCTGTCGCATTTAAACACACTTAAATGCCATCGACCTGGCTGGGATCGAACCCGCAACCTCGAGCATAGAAGGCCAGCGCTATACCGACTATGCTACTCATGCCGACTCGTAGCATAAAAGACTTAAATATTAATATTATTAAATCTCACAACAAAATATTCTGATAACATATTAGTACCATATGAATAGATTTCTCAGAAAAAAAAAAAATTCCCTTAAATGTTAACACTCTTATTCATTAAGTACTAGCCACATAATTCTGAGTTTACTCTTATTATTAGAGAAACTGAGAAGGAATTTTTATCCTTTTTGCAGTTTTTCAATAAAAATGGACGGTTTTCTTGCAAATTAAATGAAAAGATTTACATGAATCATTATTTCTTGCCTTTAGGAAATCTGGCAACCCTACTGCAGGAATGGAACGCTGTTATTCCAACTGAATGAGTATATGCTTTGTACATGAGCTGGCAATGAGCGACTGCCAAACAACGCAGACTTTCAGTCTAATTTTATAATTAATTATGCACTTAATTACAAAATGCATACTAGATTTTTCATTTATGTTGCTGTTATTTCACTTAGCATAGTTACATCACTTCCACTCTGTATATATACACATACAAACATATAATATATAAAACACTACAAAGCTACAGACACAATGACATTTACAGAATATTGTGACAGCCAGGAAATGATCTCACGACCGGCAGAAGGAGGGCAAAGTCGGCTGTGGTTCGGCGCGGAAGTTGCGCGCGCATCTGCTTCCTGGGGCATGTGCTGTGGCGTAGAGAGGAGAGAAGAGAGAGCGACCGTGGCAGAGAGGGAAGAAATCCAGAGAATTCGAGAGGTGCCATCTTCTGGACATCCGTGGAAATTTCTAGCATCGTACTTTCTCGTAACTATGGTTTGGTTATAAGATACGACAAGCGAGTGAACTTGAGCAGTGTTGTTGTAGTCGTTGGACAGCAAGCCAGCCAGTCTTGTGTAGCAGTGAAGCCAGCTTCGAGACCGGAGTTCGACTTGAGTGTGTCCGCAGCTGTGTGAGCATCCGAAACCCTGAGTTCGAGTACAGTGGACCGCAGTTGGGGGATCTGAGTTCGAAGTTCAGTGGACTGTCTCTGAAGGTCTGGGGTTCGAGATACTGTGAACTCTAGTGACGGAGCTAGAAGAACTAGCCAAGGCAAACGAACTGAGAACTGACAGTTCTGTTTTGTAAATAGTGCTTTGTGAACATTAGTTAAAATTAGCAGTTCATTGTTGTTCGTAATAGTCCAAGTAAATTGTCATTGTCGTCTGTGGAGTGCAATAACGAATGCTGTGTTACTGTGTGGAGTGGAAATCCCATTGTTGACGGGAGTGTTTACATTCAATTATAGAAAGTGTTTATTGTTGAAACGATAAAATTACATTATTGATTTGTAATAAAAGTTACAATATCTTGAAACTAATACACTGTCCCTTAAGCAACTGCAGAAAATTCCTTTTAAAAAACCATAGGCCTACATAAAAATAATTATAATTTTAGTAACATTTGTTTACCTATAATTATTTGATCACATTTTCTGTTGTAGCTTCATTCTCAATGAAGTGCAATATGTGCGTACTACATGTATAAAAATTACCTGAATATCCTGGACCATTGCTCTGAAATTCAGGAAACAACAATGAAGTTTGTACAAAAGGTCTTGATAACCGAATCTTATATGTGAAATTATCCGGGCTTCCAGTTGCTGGTACGTTTTCAAACACAAGTGCATATACATCCTGCAGGGTATCATTTAGAGCTTCATAATAGCCTATCAGTTCATCTTCACTATCAAACCCCGCCACCTTTTCTGCAAAGAAATGAGAATATGTAATGAATAATACTAGTAATACCTATAATTTCTAAAAAATAAAGTAAAAAAAAATCATATAATTACAGGATTACAAAGACTGAAAATCAGTACTACACTATTAATTATGTATAGGCACTAAATAAATTCTCACTTTGAGAGAGGAACAGAAGTTAAGGTGTTCGAGAATAAGGTGCTTAGGAAAATATGTGGGGCTAAGAGGGATGAAATTACATGAGAATGGAGAAAATTACACAATGCAGAATTGCATGCATTGTATTCTTCACTGACATAATCAGGAAGGATTAAATCCACACATCTGAGATGGGCAGGGCATGTAGCACACATGAGTGAATCCAGAAATGCATACAGTGTGTTAATTGGAAGACCTGAGGGGAAAAACACCCATGAGGAGGTCGAGACGTAGCTGGGAGGATAATATTAAAATAGATTTGAAGGAGGTGGAATATGATGCTAGGGACTGAATTAATCTTATTCAGGATAGGGACCAATGGCGGACTTATGTGAGGGCGGCAATGAACCTCCGGGTTCCTTAAAAGCCATTTGTAAGTTGTAAGACATTTTGTTCAATAGACCAGTAGGTCCTGTTATATAATTTTGACAGTTTATATTGTTCACACCCTGTATACTGAAACAATAATAAGCTTATTATTATTATTATTATTATTATTATTATTATTATTATTATTTATGATTGATTGATTGATTGATCCAGTATTAAAACATATTTTATTTGGCAACATGAAATTTATTGGTTTGGCCATATGAAATGATTAGTTCGAATTCTGGAAATCGAATACAACTTTAAAATGCATTACGGCTTATTTATTGTTATTGTATTATTTAACAATACTAATACTATTGATAATTATTAATTACGTTCAAATTTCAAACAACTAGTAAGTTTCATTTCATGAATTTTCGTGACTTCTTCATAGGCAAATGATGCTGTGAACATAACATTACAATGTAATAATATTGCCAATAGTATTTGTCACTACCGAAATTCTAAACAAAGTTAGAAAATGAAAATTCAACCTGACAACTAGAAAGACCACTATAATCCACTAGCATAATGTAGTAATAGAGGGTAATGGTTAGGTTTAACCTTTAAAGTATAAAGTAAGAAGACACAGCCTCTACTAACAATAGGGGTAATAAACCTTGGATTTTCAGGTTTGAAATTCTGTACTTCAATCTCAAAATTTAAATTTCATTTCATTTTTCACATTCAGGTGAACAAGATGTGAGAACAATACTTAAAGGCTGAAATGATCAGATTTGAGGACTAGAGTCTAAAATATTCTCAGTGACAGCTTACAATTTCTAACTGTCCGTCCGTCCATCCATCTATCCATTCAACCATCATCCCACCCACCCATTTATGTATTAAAACAATCAGTTATGTATTGCAACAACAAATTAACCAAATTTAATTTTCTAGTCTCCAAAAGCTTTTTAACTAAAGAAAGAGGAATTATCTCTTTCTTTCTTTTTTTATTCATTCATTCACTCATTTACTTGTTTATTAATTTATTCAGTCATTCACTTATTTAAAAATGAACAATTGTTAATTGCAACAATGAAGTAATCAAATTTTATTATCTAGTCTTCACGCACATTTTAACTAAAGACAGGCCTCATCCCTTAAAAATCTCTGCAACTATTTCGTTATGCATTGTTTTTTCAAATTCTTATGGGTATGTTGTACAGTATAAAATCAATTTTTCAATGCTTTATAAAAATGCGGCATAATTGGTTTGAAGGCTACAACATGAATATTAATATTAATATTATTATTATTATTATTATTATTAATAATAATAATAATAATAATAATAGTAATAATAATAATAATATTTTTAAACATTACATTGCAGCTTTTTTTTCTTTGTGAAAATAATTTATAAAATTTCAAATGACTTTGTAAAAATCTACAAAACAGTTCAATATAACCTAGTTAGAGTTATTTTAAATCCTATACATCTGGGACTTATAGATGAAGAATACCATTAAGAGACTTACATTATATAAATTTCAACGAAAGAAAAAAAAAATAAATAAAATAATGTGGTTTCTAAACAAGATAATGCTCATTTCACTGCCCAAGTCAAAAAAATGTCACCAGAATCCCAATTAATAGTCTGTTATAGTTCACTTACCATGTTTCTTCAGTCTTGATGTAACCTCATGTACCATTTTTTTTGTGAAATCGTTGTCTGGAGCATACAAAAACAAGGAGTCTCCTGAATACATCATACTATTATAACCGGTCAATTTTTCTTCAGTCCAAATATCACCATATGATGTTGGATATTCCCTGGCGGAACTGAGATTTCCAATGTCATTTCGCACAATATATGCCACAATAAAAAGCAAAATTGGAATTACTATTTCTAATATAGTCAGTATCCAGTGTCTCTTACGAATCACTAAATTCTTCCATATCACAAGACAAAGCTTCCTTAGGAACATCATTTTGGTCTCAATGAAGGTCAACTTGTATCAGCTTCTGAAAACAACAATAATGAAATAAAAAGTTATCTACAGTCAACTGTAATACTAGGCAAATGTAAGTATTAGGCAGTGCATCTCACTTGATGATATGTGTCAGAGGAAGAACAATTGTTTTCATGTTGAAACTTTCGTACACTACTTTTAACACTTGAATATAAATAGACATCACCATAACAAAAGTTGACAACAAACAATAATAATAATAATAATAATAATAATAATAATAATAATAATAATAATAATAATAATAATAATAATCCGTGGCGCTACAGCCCATGAAGGGCCTAGACCGACCAGCTGGCTGCTGGCATCACGCCCACATGCCGAAGCAGAGGTGGACGATCATCCAACCAGAATGGAGGTATCGTGTGGTTAGCATGATGATCCCCCCAGCCGTTATAGCTGGTATTCGCAACCGGATTTCGCTACCTATCGTAGCTCCCCAAGTGCATCACAATGCTGGGTGGGCACCGGTCCCATACACTGGCCGAAATTTCATGAGAAAATTTCTTCCCCTATGAGGACTCGAACCAGCGCGCATTCCGTAATGCGAGTCCTAAGCAGGATGCCTTAGACCACGACGCCACAGTGCAGGACGTCAACAAACACACCTTCAAAATATACAGAAAACCAACCACCACCACCACACACATACACAACACATGTAATCACTCCAAACAACACAAACATGCTGCATTCAGGACAATGGTACACAGACTACTCAAAATACTCATGAGCCAACAACACTACAATGAAGAAGTGAACACGATCAAATACATAGCACAAGAAAATGGTTACAACCCAAACATAATAGACAACATCATAAGGAAGACAAAACAAAAACTCAACAAACACAAAAACACACAAAACACAACACAAGAAATACAACACACTAAGATACGAAAACAAAAGCACAAACCAAGATCGCATCCTCATTCAGAAAACAGAAATACAACATAACATACAGAACAGAAAACACGCTACAAAGACATCTCAACACACAAACAAATAAATACAACCACACAGGCGTATACAAAATCACATGCAATAGTTGCAACAATTTCTACGTTGGACAGACAGGCAGATTATTCCAAACTCGATACAAAGAACACATTAAAGCAATAACCAGAGGACACAATACATCTATATATGCCGAACACATAACTAATGCTAATAACACATACAATAACATAAATACAGACATGGAAATCCTACACATACAAGCCAAAAACTCAACACACTAGAACCATATGAAATATAGAGATACACTAAAACACACCCTAATCAAATTCTCAACACACAGATCAATTTCAGAACACACACACTATTTGACACAACTCTTCATCACACGAATGCACTCACACAACAGGCAGCGAAGTTGAGATAGCGCCGAGATCTAGTAGGCTCTGAGGATGGTGTTAAGTAGCACCGAAACAGCTGTAAGCCACACATGCTTACGTAATTAACACGAATAAGATCGCCATTTAATCAATTATTTAACAATTGTTTGTATACATCTGAAGACTGACTAGTGCAATATGTATCTAGTCTGTGATGGACACATTTAGGAAAGGATGCTGAAAGAACTGAAAGACAATATAAGAAGGGAAATTGAAGCAATTTCAGAAGAACTAATGCGTGTTAATGCAAATTTTCTTAAGAGGTGTGAAAGATGTGTAGGGGAATAAGGACATCACTTCCAATATCTTCTATGACAAAGGTAGGTAGTTATTGTAATTTCCATGAGTAATCTTGACTCAAGGGGCTATGAATGTCTGGCTCTGCCGGCAAACAGCGTGCTTCTAGCTGCCACAAACGGCTGCATACTCATGGATGAATATCTATTTGAAGGCTCTGTATTTAAAACAAATGGAAACCAATGTAAAAAGCCACTTTTAATTATCCATTTTATGTTGTTGTTGTTTTCTAATGCCAGGCGTTTGACAATAAAGTCATTTGACCTCTTGCACTCCAATATTTTTCAAAGATATTATCATGGTCAGCCACTGAAGCACAGATTTTGAGATGTTTCGAATCCATTTCTTGGTTTGAGTTGCACAATGGGCAGTTAGGGGGCTGATATATTCCAATTCTATACAGGTGTTTGGCCAAACAATCATGGCCTGTTGCCAATCTAAATGCAGCTACAGACGATTTTCGTGGTAAATCGGAAATTAACTGAAAAATGGCAAGTTGTAGCCGATATAAGTGAACACCATATTTTAACGTTTTGGTGGCTACTTCACTCACACACAACCCCCAGAATGTCTGGAGGACCACACCTGCTGTTGGTCGACGGGTCCATTGGACCTAGTTGGGAGATCTTGTTGATCACCAGCTTTCCCTCCTTAAGCCACTGGAGGACGATTTTAGTGCCATAGCAGGTCAGCACTAGGAACAGAAAAGTAGAAAGAGGAGAAAGGAAAGGGAAATGAACCCCTAGGCCTCAAATGTTCTAATACCGTCGGGGTCGAAGAAAGTAAGAGTTGAGTCAGAGGGCTGGATAGGAAAGGGTGAAGAGGAAATTAGGTATTGAATAGAGAAAAATTATACCAAATTCAGTTATTAACTCATCAAGCTGACCAGTGCTAATTGATGAGTAGCCCCTCCCTTTAGTTCACAACAACCACATTATCCATTTTATATCAAAATAAAAACAGGAAGAGTTACATAATGGCTAGTGATGTAAGGCCGCTTTAGCAAATTGTTGTTTTCTTATTCACTCCCTTGCTTCCAGCCTTGTATCGCTCACTCATTGTTCTCTATAGTCACCAGCTTATCAAAACGAATACGTAAGTCATCTAATCTTAATGGCTGTGCCAATACAGACTTCAAAACAACGCCATTGTGACGTTTGTTTTGCTATAACAATACGATTAAGAAACACGCGCTGACGAGTGAGAACGAGTATTATATTGTGAGAACGTTACTGATCTAATCTAAATGGCCCAATAAGAACTTTAATTAAAATTATGCTAGAACATCTTATTATAAGCATTACCCACTTCTTAAAATCTATTAACAAACTTAACAATATTGACATCTTTCAGGAAGAAATTGTACCTATATTCCTGAGAGTAATAAGTAGGGCTAGGATTTTGATGAAATTGCATCTTTTTTCTAGTAAGCTAGAAACATAGCTGCTTTAGTATTTATATGTTATGTGATAAACTGAGTGTTTTAAGACATATTTGTTAGGGCATTTTTTTTGCCTGTTTTAATTCATAAGAGCATCTTTTGTTTTATTCGGACATTTTTGAGGCATTTTCATTTAATTTTGGCCATAAATCTCCATTATTAATATAAAATAACGTTTTTTTTCCTTTGATATTTGTCTACATATTTTGTCCATTAATACCCATTATTTTTTACTTGGTTATTTAACGACGCTGTTTCAACTACGAGGTTATTTAGTGTCGATGGAATTGGTGATAGCGATATGATATTTGGCGAGATGAGACCGAGGATTCGCCATAGATTACCTGACATTTGTCTTACAGTTGGGAAAATCTCGGAAAAAAACCCAACCAGGTAATCAGCCCAAGCAGGAGTCGAACCTGTGACTGAGTGCAACTCCGGATCGGCAGGCAAACGCCTTAACCGACCGAGCTACGTCTATGGTTAATACCCATTATTTTGTATAGCGATATGATATTTGGCGAGATGAGACCGAGGATTCGCCATAGATTACCTGACATTTGTCTTACAGTTGGGAAAAATCTTGGAAAAAAACCCAACCAGGTAATCAGCCCAAGCGGGAGTCGAACCCGTGACCGAGTGCAACTCCGGATCGGCAGGGAAACGCCTTAACCGACCGAGCTACGTCTATGGTTAATACCCATTATTTTGTATAATATTTTAATAGTTTTTCTACACAAATATTGCCATTTTAACGTAGTACAATCCAACTACCTCTTCAATATAGACTCCTCTATACCTGCTAATTCTGAGTAAAAGTGACCTTGTGGTGAGCTATATGGAAATTACATCAGGTAAAATAATTAATTACAGTGTACCACTTAGAAAATTTTATGTAAAATTAAATAAACTTAAATGTTGGCACTACTCGTAGAATTTAATTTAATTTAATTACCAGTCTAAATATTAAGTAGTACAAAACCTCTTTTCCTACTAAGCCAATTATGTAAAATCAATTTTTAGGGCATTTTTAAGGGCATTTCTGAAAGATTTTTAGGTCATAAATGCATTGTTTATAGGACATTTTTTCATGATTTATAGGTCATCAAAATCCTAGCTCTAGTAATAAGTAACATATTGTAGCTTTTGACATAAAGCACTTCAAGCACATACACATCTTAACTTAAAAACACAATTTTTGCAGATACAACCTTTCGCTTTAGCAGAGCAGAATATTGGATGCTTAGTTGAATTTTGCTGATTAAATTCATAGAAAACTCTACAAAATGTAAAAATTGATTAAAATAACATAAATTTTTGTTAATTTATGCGTTTTTACAATTATAGCTAACATCTATTTCAATCAAAAATGGCCAATAATTAAATCGATATACTCTTATCAATTTGGCTGAAATAGTTCAAATTTTAGTTTTTGTGAGTTGTTTCATTTTGAATAGACCCTACAGTCCTCTCTTAAAGATTACTTCATAATAAATAACCGTAAAGATTGAACATATTGGTTGTCTAATAATTAGGTTTTTCACAAACCTTGCACTGAACTGACAATTTTCCAAGTACCTATTAAAATCTGGATGTAGGAAATACAATAAGTTAGACATTTTAAATTTGAATATTTCCACATGCTACTAGTAGTAGTAATAATAATAATAAAAAAAAAAGGTAAAGGTATCCCCGTACCATGCCATGAAGGCACTTGGGGGGCATGGAGGTAGAGCCCCATGCTTTCCATGACCTCGGCACTAGAATGAGGTGGTGTGGTCGGCACCATGCTCTGACCGCCTTTTACCCCCGGGAAGGACCCTGTACTCAATTTTATAGGAGGCTGAGTGAACCTCGGGGCCGTTCTGAAAGTTTGGCAACGAGAAAATATCCTGTCACCACCTGGGATCGAACCCCGGACCTTCCAGTCCGTAGCCAGCTGCTCTACCAACTGAGCTACCCGGCCGCCAGTAATAATAATAATAATAATAATAATAATAATAATAATAATAATAATAATAATAATTCGAGGCACGATAGCCCATGAAGAACCATGACCGACCAGCTGGCTGCTGGCCTCACGTCCACATGCCGAAGCAGAGATGGACGATCATCCAACCAGAATGGAGGTATCGTGTGGTTAGCATGTTCTGGCTTTCGTAACTGGATTTTGCTACCTATCGTAGCTCTCCAAGTGCATCACGATGCTGGGTGAGCACAAGTATCATACACTGGCCGAAATTTAATGAGAAAAATTCTTTCCCCCATAAGGACTTGAACCAGTGCGCATTCCATAATGTGAGTCCTAGGCAGGATGCCTTAGACCACGACGCAACGACGAAGGACGTAATAATAATACTTACTTACTGGCTTTTAAGGAACCCGGAGGTTCATTGCCGCCCTCACATAAGCCCGCCATTGGTCCCTATCCTGAGCAAGATTAATCCAGTCTCCACCATCATATCCCACCTCCCTCAAATCCATTTTAATATTATCTTCCCACCTACGTCTCGGCCTCCCCAAAGGTCTTTTTCCCTCCGGCCTCCCAACTAACACTCTATATGCATTTCTGGATTCGCCCATACGTGCTACATGCCCTGCCCATCTCAAACGTCTGGATTTAATGTTCCTAATTATGTCAGGTGAAGAATACAATGTGTGCAGCTCTGCGTTGTGTAACTTTCTCCATTCTCCTGTAACTTCATCCCTTTTAGCCCCAAATATTTTCCTAAGAACCTTATTCTCAAACACCCTTAATCTCTGTTCCTTTCTCAAAGTGAGAGTTCAAGTTTCACAGCCATACAGAACAACCGGTAATATAACCGTTTTATAAATTCTAACTTTCAGATTTTTTGACATAAGACTAGATGACAAAAGCTTTTCAACCGAATAATAACACGCATTTCCCATATTTATTCTGCGTTTAATTTCCTCCTGAGTGTCATTTATATTTGTCACTGTTGCGCCAAGATATTTGAATGTTTCCACCTCTTCGAAAGATAAATCTCCAATTTTTATATTTCCATTTCGTACAATATTCTGGTCATGAGACATATGCATATACTTTGTCTTTTCGGGATTTACTTCCAACCCTATCGCTTTACTTGCTTCAACTAGAATTTCCGTGTTTTCCCTAATCGTTTGTGGATTTTCTCCTAGCATATTCACGTCATCCGCACAGACAAGAAGCTGATGTAACCCATTCAACTCCAAACCCTGTCTATTATCCTGAACTTTCCTAATGGCATATTCTAGAGCAAAGTTAAAAAGTAAAGGTGATAGTGCATCTCCCTGCTTTAGCCCGCAGTAAATTGGAAAAGCATCAGATAGAAACTGGCCTATACGGACTCTGCTGTAAGTTTCACTAAGACACATTTTACTTAATCGAACTAGTTTCTTGGGAATACCAAATTCAATAAGAATATTATATAAAACTTCTCTTTTAACCGAGTCATACACCTTTTTGAAATCTATGAATAACTGATGTACTGTGCCCTTATACTGCCACTTTTTCTCCAATATCTGTCGAATACAAAAAATCTGATCAATAGTCGATCTATTAAGCCTAAAACCACACTGATGATCCCCAATAATTTCATCTGCATATGGAGTTAATGTTCTCAAAAGGATATTCGACAAAATTTTGTATGATGTCAACAAAAGTGATATTCCTCGAAAGTTACTACAGTTAGCCTTGTCCCCCTTCTTAAAAATAGGTACGATTATGGACTCCTTCCATTGTTCTGGTACAATTTCCTATTCCCAAATTGCAAGTACAAGTTTATAAATTTCGCTAGATAATGCCCTTCCACCCTCTTGTATTAATTCTGCTGGAATTTGATCAATACCTGGAGACTTGTACTTTTTCAGATTTTCTATAGCAATTTCGACTTCAGAAAGTGTGGGTTCCGGTATAAATGGCTCAGCAGTTTGTATTTGAATTTCGTCCTGATCATTTCTATTTGGCCTATGTATATTTAGTAGTTGCCCAAAATAGTTTTTCCATCTGCGTAATAATAATAATAATAATAATAATAATAATAATAATAATAATAATAATAATAATAAAATTATGTAGCCTGTTCTTTTGAAATAGATTTTCATTTTACTGATGATTCGATAAAATCACGTAAAGGAATCAAAAGTAGAGATTTCAGATTTATTCCATTTATTTTCGTATTCAATTAATTTATTACGCTCACAATCTGCGTCCAAAGTGTTCCACATACCAATTTTGCTTAACGTTCATGAGGTCAATCTGTGTAGATTGAAGAACAACAATAGGGTCTATTCATATGAAAATTCTGACAAATGGCCTTTAATATTCGAGATACAGTAAACTCTCGATTATTCGTGCGTGGATTACCAGGTTTGCGGGTTATCCGTGCATCATCAAAGTTTATTTTACTCAATTTTTGTTATGACATTTTGAATAAATGTGAACCGAGCTTGGAATTCGAGTGCGCGAGTTTCAAAGGGCCTTGGTATAAAACATAGTCTGTCCGTAACAATATACCTCATCCCGCTTTATTTCCTGACGCAAATTGGCTGCAACATGCTTATAAATCTTAAAGAGTACCAGTACCAATGTTACGAAGTACAACAATATCAGTGTAATTAAAATGTCATTGTCCCACTTAATCTACAACAGTATCAACATACTCCAAAGCTTACTGTTAAAAGTGGCAACTGAATATGTTAAATGTTTGATACACATTTTCAAACACAGTAATACTGCATGCCTAGTATTTAAAAAGAAGGTTCGTTCTGTAGTAAAAAGCAAAAATTGTATTATTCGTGTGCATCTGTTCGGTGATTAGTCCGAATAATCGAGAGATTGCTAAATTAAGTTTTGTATTTCAGATAATTTTAAAGATACGATGGAAAGGTAAGATGTCATAGATGACGTCACAAGGTAGTAGGTAATATACAGCTATGTTATTTTTTAAACGTGAGATTGATGGTTCGGGCACAATATACTTATTATTTTTTTCCACTCTCACTGCCGTAGTATGCTGTTATTAGCTTGTTTTAGGGAAGTAAATAATTTTACCGTGATATTGTTTGTTGCTATTGACGACGGGACGTAAGTCACAGTATTGGGTTTAGAATTTCCTTACAGCTCTTATAAGACATAATAAAAGCGAATTGTGTCTGGCCAGTAGCGTAATAGCTACGGTGACAGACTACTAATCGTGAGGTTGATGGTTCGAGCACAGCTGTCAGCAAGTCTTCTTTATTTTTAATTATTTTTCCCCACTCCACTGCTGTAAGTATGCTGTTATTAGCTTGTTTTTAGGGAAATAAATTCATTTTATCGTGATATTGTTTGTTGCTATTGACGACGAGGCGTAAGTCACAGTATTGGGTTTTGAATTTCCTTACAGCTCTTATAAGACATAAAGTAAGGTGGAGTTCCTAGGTAGCTCGGTTGGTAGAGCGCTGGTACATTCAACCAGAGGCCCCGGGATCGACACCCGGCCCCGGAACAATTTTTTCCCTTGAAATTATGCTATTAAATGCTTCACATAAAACACTTTTTTTCTCAAAAAGGAAGAAAAAACGAGCAAAATTATATTAAACTTTTTTTGTTTGAAATATTTCATAGAATAACCCCCTGAAATTAACGACATTACTTACGGTCCACCCTGTATATTTTACTTCACATAGAAAAATATAAAACCAATGAAAGTTACACCAACTCCACTGGACACACTGCGAAAACTAAGAACTCCGTCTTGAATTGCACAAAACTAGACTTTCTCCTTTAAATATTCTCTTGCCATGGTTTAATTAAATTGAAATTTAATCTCCATATTATGCAATTAACTTTTTATAGCAATAATTTTCCGATGTAAGTACATAAATGACGCTGATTACTTTGTTTCCCTACTCTGTAACACTAACTTTGGACAATAAATTAACATTGAGATATTGATACGTGGCAATTCACGAAATTTGGATATGCGGAAATTCACTAAATTATAAGTTATTTTAAAATTCTTAAAGAATCCCAAAAATTCGTAACAAACCTGGAGTTTACGAAAGTTCACGTTATTTCCATGGTTGTCCAGGGATGAAGACCTGCATAACGGGAATTCCAAGTGAACTTGAGCAGAAAATTTACGTCAGGTGAGAAGGCAAGCACTGACAAATAGCAGGTTGTTTCGAAATCAGCAATGTCACCTTATCGACCTCATAGCTTTCAAAATAACTGTATAACAGATAACTTATAACGAAAATACAAACGAGTCAAGCTCAGCAGTTCCGGTTCTGGTTTTCTACAGTTATCAAGTAGGCCTACAATTTCTCAAAATAGTGCAACATTCTAAATCTTTTAGTTAGGGTAGAATGTGTAACAGGCTTCTGTACATTTGTTATACTCTCCGTCCTTAGAACATTTTATAAACTTAAGGCCGTGTCCCAAAGCCGAAGTCCATATTACACACTAGTGACTAGAAAAAAAAGGTGACTTGTAAACTACACACTAGAGAGCTTTGGAAATGTATGCTTGGAACACGGCCTTCTTCATAGATTATTTTTCTAAAAACCATGGCATCACGGTGCAGCACTAAATTAAGAAAGCAGTGTCCTAATGCAGTTTCATTACGAATTATGTGGAAAAGATAAGGACTTAATATATTACAACAATATTTAAAACATTGTACAGAAGGTACTAACAATGCCAGTGTTGTATTGTATTGTATTGTATTGTATTTATTAACATTCCATGGTATTCATATATGCTTACAGCTAGAATATGCAACAAGTCAAAAAACTTAATATTATTATAAAATCTTAATTTATAGTCACAGTCTAGATGAAATATATACAGACGAGATTTACAATATAGTCTACTAGTACAACACAAAGTTTTAGTATCAATTTCATGAAGTGTTATTGAATGTCATGAATTCACCTACAGAATAGAAGGTGTGAGAAATTAGGTACTTCTTTAATTTGGCCCTAAATAATTTTATGTTTTGAGTTTCATTTTTTATATCGATAGGGAGGCTATTAAAAATTTTTACTGCCATATAACGCACTCCTTTTTGATAGCACAATAGACTTGCCGATGGAGTATGAAAGTAATTTTTTTGACGTGTATTTATGCTATGAACTGTTGAATTAGTTACAAAGTTTTCACGATTACATACGAGGAAGATTATTAATGAAAAGATATACTGACAAGCCATGGGCATTATTTGTAGTTTTTTTAAAATAGTCCTACACGATTCCCTAGATTTGGCACCTACTATTATTCTAATTACTCTTTTCTGTAATAGAAATATATTGTTACTATCTGTGGAATTTCCCCAGAATATTATTCCAAAACTCATTACCGAGTGGAAGTATGCAAAGTATATTGTTTTTAAGGTATTGATATTTACTATCTTTTGCATAGATCTAATAGCAAAACAAGCTGAATTTAGTTTGGGGGTAATTTCTTTAATATGGTTTTTCCAATTTAACACATTATCGATTTTTAAGCCAAGAAATTTGGTTGTTGTTGTTTCTACTAGGGAGCTATTATTAATTATTGCGCTAGAAATTTGCGACGTTGAATTTGGACAGGATTTAAATTGAATTATGTTAGTTTTGTTACAATTTAATACTAATTTATTGACTGAGAACCAGTCACATATTTTGAAGAGAATTTCCTCTGTTGAAGATTGGAATGTGTTGGAGTTATTGGCTGTAATTACTATACTTGTGTTCGAAGTTAACGTGTTATTCTACATTATATTTATATTATTTCACTTCCAAAGCATTTTCAGATTTCATAACCCCAACTGCTGATGAGGTATCCATGTTTGTTTAGTGAACAAGTCAACAATCGAGCAAGCATTTTTGTTTACTAGCTACTAAGGACTTGATTGCTACGGATTATGTAGCTTTGGATCATAATTTCTGACATCACATCCGGCTATTTAGTCAACAATCTAGTTCACTTCAGCTGAAAATGTAGCTTTGAGACACGGCCTTACATCTCCTAAGATCCAAAAACGAGCGTAAAATTTGTTGATGCTATTTTATGCTGAATAAAATATTAAATTTCGGTATAAAATTTGCTTAATTTCGGGTTATTTTACATTTAAAAAAACTTTTTGATTCTCGCCGTACAAAATACATTACTGTATATTCCTATAAAGACTAGAGGTCTGTATTATCAAGGGAATCTTAAGAATCGTTAGACGTTTTAACAATACGTATAGTTTTCTATCGACACTTACATGTTGTGTAGAGAAATTTGTGTAACAGTTTGCCATCCTGTGTGTGGATAATACAAACTAATTTCCGGCACCCAATCGCGTTGCAGGTCGGCTACATTTAAACGTGTGCGTCTTGTGATTCGCTGATGAAGACGTTATTCATTTTTTAAGGCTCGATAAATACTTAATATAATCGCCAGCCATTTTGGCTCTTTCGTTGGCGTTCGCAGAAAGCACACGAAGACGTTATTTGCCGCTCAATTATTTCCTAAATTACAGTGCGTTTGATTTATTATCATAGGAGCTACGACAGGATAATGTTTAATGGTGTGGCAAACAGATTTCTCGTATGGTAGCTCGGCAACGAAAGAACAAAAATGGCGAACGATACTACATACCTAGACTTTATAGAGCCGTCACTTCCTTAGGGTAGGTACACGTTGGAGCAACGATAAACGATAAAAGAAATGACCTAGCGACGCTTTGGTATTATCAAAGAATCAAGTGTTCATATCGGAGCAACGAGGACGCGGGAAGCGAACATTTTGATTTATCAGTAGAAGATATTCTATGCATCCACTTAATGAAAGAAGATATATAGGAAATATCAGCTGCTAGGTTCAAGTTTAATATAACTTAAATACGTACAAAACTGAACCCGTTTCTCATCCCAAAGGTAGTATAAATTCGTTGTGCTGTGATTGGTTATTGTGATCACATAATGTATCACGAATAAATACACAACTGATCAATTTGCCAGTATCTACAACAATTAATTTAATATGCTGAAATAATAATAAATCTATTAATATTCGGATATATTGATAACAACCGGTCATTATACAGATCAATATTATTTTAATCAGAGATTATATGAACGACAAGAGCGGAGAAAATGGAACTTATCTTTTTCGTCGCTTTTATCGTGTATCTTCGCTTTTATCGTTACTCCAATATGAACACCTCAATGACAATGCATGCTTCAATTCTCTCTGATAGAGCATCACTGCTTCTTTTATCGTTTATCGTCGCTCCAACTTGTATGTACCCTAAGACGTAAGCAAAGAGGAATCACGCCGGGAATAACAGCGTCGCGACTATAACAGGCACCACAAAACATTCAGGCTATTTCTACTTCACATTATAAAAATTAAGACACTCGAAATACGGTGTGAATAGGCCTATTAAATTCAAAATTTTGTACATAAATAATCTCAATCTTTGGGCATTTCAAATTATATCATAACGAGAAGCAAAATGTATCTTTAAAAACACTAATTTAGGATAAATTCGTGCTAATAACAAAAATATCGCGCAAACACAAAACTTAGAGTTATTTAGATAGTTTAAACTCACGATATTTTGACCTGTAAAAGATTGAAACATAAAATGTTTGCTTTTATCAGCTGAAAAACTGTTATTTCGCGAATCCGTGGTTTAAGAAAAATTGGTATCCGGTATCCCTAATCAATATATCTACATAACTCTCATAATATATCAGTACAAATAAATGTTTATACTTTTGATGTACGTAAGTTACAAATTATTATTATTCAAGATGTTTAACTTTTATTTATTATCAGATATTCGTCCTTGTGTCCATGATTCTCCTCAGCTTAAATATATTACAGTACACTACTTGCTTTTTACAATGATTTTGTCCGGTAGGTTTTCATTCTTTGCATGTTTGACTTCTGCGTTTTCACTGATACCATCTCTCCATTTATTTACAGACTACGCCCTTCATTTTTTCCTGTGAATTGACCTTGTGACCTATTTATTCATCGATCTCATTGTCTTCATTCAAATGACGGGACAATCACAACTAAATTGTTATATTCGGCCTTCTTTTATCCTCATTTGTCCTATCGTGAAATCCTTGCATAGAATCCTCAATAATTTATTTCACCAGCTAATAACTTACTTTTATGTTTATTTTTAGAGATCTTACCTAGTTCCTATACATTCGTATCCTCTTAAACTGCCTTAAATGAAATACATTGTTCCATTGAGCTGTTACTCACTGAAATGAAAGAAACAGGCTTATATCTGCAGTGCTTGGGAAAAGTGACACAAGTCAGTTTCCACAAACCTTTTTTGATAATTTATTGACAACTTACGGAACATCTGCTCGCTTGGAAAAAAATACATAAGTATTCCTCCCATTACAATAATTCATACAGAAAAAAATCAAATCAACATAAACCAGTGTAAGTTGTCAATAAATTATCAAAAAAGGTTTGTGGAAACTGACTTATGTCACTTTTCCCGAGCACTGCAGATATATAAATTCAGAAAAAAAAAAAATATATATACAGTGCCTTTCGCTGTCGAGTCGCCCGTTGCAGTCGGCCGCAGTGCCGGGAGCTCGGTTACCAACGGTTGCTCCTGACGTTGGTAACATAGGAATTGTAATATACCTTCTCAAATATTTATTTCTGAGGTGAAGAGCTTTCCTCTAATGACAAAGGAAACTAAGCTCTTAGCGAAGTTCTACAAATAACGTGAATATATTTCCTCTTTGTGTATGCTTTCTTTTATGTGCAGAGATAAGATAAGAAAAGTAATTTCGTGGTTAATCAGCATGCACTGTATCTATGATTCATGAATATCATTTTTATTACTTCCTGAAAATATTTAAATTTAGACTGCAGATTAAGCAAGAGGCCTTAGATATAATACCGTACTAATTGTACATTAAAACCCTACCAGCATGTTTCACCATTGCTCTGCTCCACAAAATTAATCGAACTGAAAACTTGATATTAAATGTACAACCTAAAATTACCAGTATTACTTTCCCCAGCTGGACACAAACCATGACAACTACACGCTTCTCTAATGAAACAACACAGTGAAAAGAGAGTGTGCCATCTGGAATGATTTTACTCATAATAACATGCTATTTAAAGTAATTGACAATGAGGCAAATACATTTTTAACGAATAGTAGTTATATCCAATCTGTCACTTCTTAATACGTAGATTATACAGTGCATCTTCGCAATCATGATAGTTTCGTCATGGTAAACAAATACTCATTGAGGGAAAGTACTTACATATACAACACGTATATAAAGAATAGAAAATCGTGTTCTTCAACGAGGCGAAAATTCAGACGCAAATTTCCTGACAAGCCAGTACCCTCTAGTAAAAAAAAAATTCTTCTTCTTCTTCTTCGTCTTCTTCATGCATTAAGCCCTACTAAGGCTTGTTGCGCGCTTCAAATTATTAGTTCATTGGTCTTTCCATCGTTTTTTTGGTCTTCCTATGTCTCGTTTTCCTTCTGGTACATAATTTAATATTTTCTTTGGGTATCTTCTCTCATCCATTCTGTCTACGTGATCTAGCCATTTTTTTCTGTGATGGTCTATTTCTTCTTCTTCTTATTTGGTATTACAGCCCAGGTGAGCCTTAACCTCCTCTATGGCTCTCTTCCATCCTTCTCTATCCATCGCCAACTCCCTCCAATTCCTTATTCCTAATCTATTCACATCCACTCGTACACAGTTCCACCATCTTGTTCTCGGTCTTCCTCTTAATCTGGTTCCATCTGGGTTGTTATTGAAGACAATCTTCACTTTCCTTGTTGTTTCCATCCTTGTGACGTGTCCCAACCATCTCAGTCTTTGACATCTTATGTGCGCCTCCAAATCCGATTCCTTGTACAGTTCGTATATCTCATTATTATATCTGGCTCTCCATCCATCCACTGTTTCAATTGCTCCGAATATCCTTCTTAAGATTTTCCTCTCAAATACTGCTAGTTGTTTGCATGTATTTTTATTCAGAACCCATGTTTCTGTACCATATGTTATAATGGGTCTTATTAGGGTTTTGTAAATCTTGATTTTGATTTCTCTAGATATTATTTTATTTTTAACAATTGGTAAAAGTGAATAATATGCCCTGTTAGCCAGATTTATTCTTCTTTGTACCTCATTCCTTAGGTCATTATTTGCTGTCAATATTGATCCGAGATATGTAAATTCTTTTACTTTTTCAAACTTATATGTTCCCAGTTTAACTTCCTTCACTTGATCATTTTGTCTTTTGGTGACTGACATAAATTTAGATTTCTTTGTATTTATTTTAAATCCCAGCTTCTGAGTTTCCTTATCCAATGCTATCAAGGCTTCTTCAACATCTTGTATCCTTCTTCCGGTGATGATGACATCATCCGCATAGCCTAAAATCTGTTGTGTCTTATTAAAAATAGTTCCATTAATTTGGACTACTGATTTTATTATTGCAATGTGTAGGGCTATATTAAACAAGAGAGGTGCCAGCCCATCTCCTTGCCTGGTTCCTTTCTCCAATTTAAAATTTTCAGTTGTGATCTTTCCTAATTTCACTGTGGTCTATTTCTTCATTTAGGTTAAAAATCTGTAATTGATTTCTTACGTCTTCATTTCTGATTCTGTCCCTTTTAGTGACTCCCAGAACTGATCTTAAAAACCTCATTCCTGCTGCCTGTAGTCTACTCTTATCTCTACTTGTCATTGTCTTAAAAACCTCATTCCTGCTGCCTGTAGTCTACTCTTATCTCTACTTGTCATTGTCTTAAAAACCTCATTCCTGCTGCCTGTAGTCTACTCTTATCTCTACTTGTCATTGCCTGTAATCTACTCTTATCTCTACTTGTCATTGTCCAAGTTTCACTACTATATAGAGCTGCAGGAACTGCCACAGTTTTATAAAATTTTATCATCGTATCTTTTCTTACTTTCTTTTTTAAAGTTATTTTAATTGTTCCGCATATTTTTTTTTTTTTTAAATTTCAACTTTATTTCCAATATCTACCTCTTTAATATATGATATTGAAGATCCTAAAAATTTAAATGTATTTACTTGTTCAATTATATTATTGTCTAATACAAGTTTACATCTTAGCGGATAAGTTCCTTGAAATGCCATAGATTTGGTTTTGTTTTTTGATATATCAAAATTGTAATTAAGAGTTATTTTATGGAGTTCAAATAATGCTCTTTGTAGCATGTCTTCATTGTCAGAAATTATTACTTGGTCATCTGCATATAGGAGTGTCATTATAAAAATCTTCCTATTATAATCAGAGGAAGAATTTTATAAAAAAATATTAAGGTTATTTAATAGATTCAATGAAACAGGTTCTATAAATGACAGAAAAAGCCGACAAAAGCGCCGTGTTCTTATGGAGGAAAAACTGGATGAAATTGGTGTGGCATTAGAGCGTAGCCCACACAAGTCTCTGAGATGTTTAGCACAGCAGACAGGGATTTCTAAAGCATCTGCAGGAGTAGCAACAAAATTATTGAAACTAAAACCATACAGAATTTCAGCACGTCATGAATTACAGCCCCAAGATTGCAATCACAGGCTTAATTTTTGTAATTAGGTGTTAGAAAAAGTAAATAAAGAAGATCTTGATCCCTGATCGATTTTTTTATGATGAGGCTTGATTTCATTTGCATGGCCACGCGACATTACAGAATGACAAATATTGATCATCAGAAAGCCAGATATTGTGCATGAAGCTCCAATGTAAGTTCTAATGAGTTAAGTTGTGCGAGCGCGCTTGCCATCTCAGCAGCAGAAGCACGACCTCCCACTGGGCTTGCGGCTGGTCAACCATCACGGGCATGATGCCGAAGATGCAATGTATCTCAAATATCAGAATTTGTCTCATTTATTTAAAAAAAAAAAATCCTAGTAAATTCCGTATGAATGTCAAATGCAATTTATATAAAAAAAACCGATGTGATAGGTTAAATTAATGATGTTCCTTGGTGCTTCGAAGATGATAGCATATGTAAAGAGAGCAAAACCAGCATCAACCAAACAACCAGTACTTATTGACAGTGTTGTTTATATATGATGTAACAAAAATACTGGGACAAACTCTGGGACTGAGTTCTCCACACTAAAACAAGAAAGAAATGTCATATAAACGTATGTCCGCAAATTACTGATTTGTGAGTTATTCAACGACAAAGACAAATAGTGATATTTTAATTCGAACTTATGGAATACATTAGATTGTGGACTGTCACACCCTTTCAAAGACAGTGTCGAATAGTTTCACAGGCTCTTACAATACACAAAAGTGTCTCTTCATTTGAAATGTTCGTTGCATAAACTAGGGATATATAATAATAATAATAATAATAATAATAATAATAATAATAATAATAATGATTTATTTAACCTGGCAGAGTTAAGGCCATACGGCCTTCTCTTACATTCAACCAGGAGTAAAAACTGCATTACAAAAACACTACAAATTTACAAAGTACACTACAATTTTACACACAAAACTGAACACGATAATAATAATAATAATAATAATAATAATAATAATAATAATAATAATAATAAAATGTAAACAACAAGTAAGAAGAAATCAGACATAATATATAACATAGAGAAAGAAAGAAAAAAGCATAATGAAATGTGAACAGCAGGTCAAAAATACATGAGGCATACAAAGTATAAAAAAATAAGACAATTATTGATAATAATAATAATAATAATAAATAAGAATAGTAATAATAATAATAATAATAATAACAATAATAATAATAATAATAATAATAATAATAATAATAATAATAATAATAACAATAATAATAATAAAATAGTGCAGTACAAAGCATACAATGAATACAATATTTTTAAGTACACACAGTAAGGAAAATTATGATTATATACAGCTCAACTTATCACATTAGAGATATACCGTTATTGGAAAATATGAAAACAAAAATATAAAATAAGTTAAATATCACTAGAACATTAAAAAAATGTGAATACGTGGTAACATGCAATACAACACTTGTCATAATAGTAAGTTAGTTTGGCAACTCGTCATAAGATAATTTTCTAACTTGGATTTGAAAGATTTCAATGTTCGGCAGCCCTTGACTTCAGGCGGCAGAGAGTTCCAGTGACGAGAGGTAGCAACAGTGAAAGATGAGGAATACAGAGATGATATGTGAAGTGGAATTTCTAGCGTGTTATTGCGTTGTGATCGAGTATTAATATTATGATAGCGAGAAAGAGTATGAAAACGAGCGAATAAATAATAGGGGGATGAAGTGTGCATAATTCGATATAGGAGAGAAAGTGAGTGCAGATTTCTCCTCTCATGTAACCTAAGCCATGATAACTTCTCAAAAGAAGGTGAGATATGATCATAGTATCGAACATTACAAATGAAGCGGACGCACGCGTTATGAACACGCTGTAGTTTCTGAGCGGAATCAATCCTGAGATCACTGAACAAAATGTCGCAATAATCGAAGTGAGGTAGAATGAGTGTCTGTACCAGCGTCTGTTTTAACTTAGATGGATAATGATACAATCTTTTTAGTGAATGGAGAATAGAGAATGTCTTCTTATATGTATATTTAATATGCGTATCCCAACTGAGATTAGATTCGAAATGCACTCCGAGATTTTTTACGGTAGAGCTAAATGGGATGATTGTTTTATTCAGTTTCACAGGTGGAATATTCAGGTCGTTGACTTCAGGAATTAATCTGCGGTTCGCGAACAGAATAGCCTGTGATTTACATGCGTTTAGGTTAAGCCCAAATTGTTGAGACCAGGAAGAGATGGAATCAAGATCTTCATTAAGACTATTAATGCTATCATTTAGTACATCAGGACGGGCTGAAATATACAAATGAACGTCGTCTGCATATATTTGATATCTGAAGTGCTTAAATGATTTATAAATTCCATTTATATAAATAGAGAAGAGCAAGGGGCCTAATACTGATCCCTGAGGAACTCCTGTATCTACAGGACGCCAGGATGAGAAACGATTATTAGATATGACACGCTGCTGGCGGCCAGTAAGGTAGGAGTACATCCAGGTGATAGCACTATCAGAAAGGTGTAGCGTTTGTAGTTCAGTCAATAGTAGATCGAAGTCAACAGAATCAAAGGCTTTGCTATAGTCCAATAAAACTAGTACAGTAGCCTGTCGTTTATCCATGGCTGCGCGTATGTCCTCAGTAACATTCAACAAAGCAGTAGAAGTGCTATGGCCATTTCTGAATCCTGATTGTAAAGGGTCTAAAAGATCAAATTCTATTAGGTAGTCTGACAACTGCTTATGAATGATGCGTTCCAGGGCTTTGGATAAAACGGGAAGAATGGAGATTGGCCTATAGTCTTTTGCAGAAGTAGGTGAATTTACTTTAGGAAGTGGGCGTACCAAAGCTGTTTTCCAGAGTTGCGGATAAACAGACGTGATAACTGAAGAATTGAAAATATGGGTTATTACAGGAAGCACGACATCAACTAACTTATTGATAAATACTATGCTTATGTTATCAGAGCCTTGTGCTTTACATTTAATGCTTTTAAGAGTCCTTCTTACTTCAGAATCAGTAATGTGCGAGAAGAAAAATTTTTCGCGAGAAGAAGGAGGATTAGCTAGGAGAGTATTAATTGTATTTAGTTTTGACTGTTTTTCAGGTCGTATAATGGGAGGTGAGGTGAAGTATTCATTGAGCTTATCAAGTGGTATGTTTATAACTTCAGCTTCTGATGCTTTCTTCCCTACTCCCATATCACGTAAGTTATTCCAAAGACACCGAGGGGGAATGGACGGGTCGACGAGACTCAGTGCGTGACGGCGTTTGGCATTCCTAATGCTTTGTGTGGTTTTATTTCTAAGTTTTTTGTAGTTGTTAAAGTTTTCGGCAGATTTGTTATGTCTGTACTTCCGGAAAGCAGCGTCACGTGACGTCATAAGATTACGAATACTGTCATTCAGCCATGGGGCGGGTCGGTGGGTGACACGTCTCTTCTTTAAAGGTGCATGTTTGTCGAATAATTGTATTACCATGTCATTAAAGGTGGCAACTTTTTCGTCAACTGTGATTATAAAAATAGTATGCCATGGCATTTGTAAGGCGTCAGAAGTTAGTTGGTCGTTGTTAATGCCTTTTAGATCTCTGTAAGTAATTACCTTAGCTGCATTTTTTGGGCACTGAAGAGAGTATTCGGCAAAAATAAGATCATGACCAGATATTCCCGGAACTGGTAACTGTCCTGAAGTTAGAATTCTATCAGAATTATTCGTAATGATTAGGTCAATTAAAGTATCGGATGTAGGTGTGAGTATCGGACGTAGGTGTATATGTGTATATGTTGATCTAGAAAAGGCATTTGACAGATCAGACTGAAATAAACTTATGGGGTTCCTAAAGAAAATTGGTGTGGATTGGAAAAAGAGTAGGCTATTCAGTAATCTTTATATGAAACGAGTCAAAAAAAGAGAAATATAAAAGGGAAGTGAAATAGAGAGAGGAGTACGACAAGGATACCCTTTATCATCTACCCTGTTCAACATCTAGTTGGAGAATTTAGTGAAAAGCTGCTTTTCAGAAAATTGGAGGGAGTGATAGTAGGAGAAAGAAGAAATGAAGTGCATAAGATTTGCTGATGATATGGCATTTTTAACAGAAGAGGAAATTATACTAAATGATAGTTGTGAGCAGTATGGGATGAAGATAAATGCAAACAAGACGAACACCATAGTTATTGGAAGAAAACTAAAGAAGATAAACTTGCGAATTCGAAATGAGGCAGAAGAACAAGTGGACAGCTTCATATACCAACTTGAAATGTATTGTAAGCAGTAATATGAGCTGCTGGCAGGAAGTCAAAGGGACGATAGCAATTTGGCAAAGAAAGCTTTTAATATAAAAAGAAGGATCTTCTGCGGACTTCTATAAAGAAAACTACAGAAGTGCTTTGTGTGGAGTGTATGGGGGCAGAAACATGGGCATTACATAGAAGTGAAAAGAAGCAACTACTGTGCGATCGATAAGTCTCTCCGCAGTGCTTGCGTAGCCGGGAATCCACTAGGCAGAGAATTCAATTGGCAGCACTGGCCGCTAAGCATATGATGGATTGAGGGTGTGAGGTTGTCAAACCAGAATGAATGGGGGAGTGTCAACTTTCTACAGAATTGTATTCTAGGGTTACTAGAACTAATAGAGCTGTGGAGGGACTTTTCGATCGCACTGTAGAAGCATTTGAAATGTGGATACTGAGAAAAATGGAGCATGTGTAATGGACAGACAGAATAATAAATGAATCTGTGCTAGGAAGGTTGGGTAAAAAAAAATAACATTTATGGTTGAACTGATCAGGAAGAGAAAAAGGAATTGGCTGGGTCACTGGCCAAGAAGAAACTGCCTACTGAAGGATGCTCTAGAAGAAATGGTGAACAGGAGAAAAGTTTGGGGCAGAAAAAAAATATCAGATGATAGACGACATTAAGATATATGCATATGGATCACATGTGTAGACTAAGAGCAAGCTAGAAAATAGGAGATTGGAGAAAGTTCGATTTGCAATGAAAGACCTGCCCATAGCAGAAAATTACGAATAAATGAAAATACATTAAATTCTGCATCATAAGATACATACACTCTAATATATTTTAATATTATAAAGCATGTAGATAAATTTTATTCATATAAACCTGTAGTCCTACCAACATTAGATTTAAATGTTACATTTTTATGATCACTTGGCGGCTAATGCTATACTTCAAAATTTCTATTTGCTATTAACATTTCTTTGGCGCTTTCTACTTCTCATGTAAAGCAATTGATTCATTATATGATATGAAACGTATTCGGTTAATAATTGTGTATTTAATTTTGGATAGGCCAAATGAAAAAGCATAAAACGTAGGCCTATTCAACTTTGGGGTATTATCCATCCATATGATCTCATTTCACGAATTTTGTTCATATTCGACCTTCATGGATCAATTTATATCCGGGACTGGAAACTCGTATTGTAAACAGACGCCATCAGGCTAATTATCTATAAGTAGCCTACTGATTTTGGTTTTTTATAAAATTAATATTTTAAAACTTTGTGATTATTATTCCTAATGTGGAAAAACTTAGAAAAAGTGAGTGGAAAACAATCATAGTTTACATTTATTATATTTATATACTTAGGCTACGGATATGGGCCAATTGAATGTGGTGGTCAGCCATTTTCTGTTTGATGTTTATAACAGGACAGGAAGTATTTCGCTGAGGCGCAGGCGCTGACTTGTCGTGGAGTGCAGGCATGGCATGTTTACGTGAATTTATTTTCGCGTGTAGGCTATATTCCAGATCAAATCAAGCAGTTTCCTTCGTGCTCTTGTTACACATCTTGCATATACGAAGGTTAGTTTTGGTTAGTTTAGGCTTTTATCAACAAGTCCGCACAAGATCCTGTCGCGAGTCGGACGTGTACAAGTCGTTATCTGATGAGGCATATTAATTCGATATTCGATTGTTTTCATTTTGTCTCTGTCACTTTGACATTATTTCTGGTGCTGGAAGGACCGTGTTATTCTAGTCTCGTGATGGTGGTTTGTGTCGAGGTTGTATTTACGGATGTCTGATATTTAGCGGAGTTCATGTTAAAGAGGGCATATCCAGATCATCGTGAATGCATGCATTATTTTTTCATGGAAGAGGGAAAATTGTATCCACGTCTCCATTCATGTGAGGTAGCCTAATTAAGTGATCGTAGGTTGCTATTTACTGAACTGTTTCGTCGTTGACACAGGTTAGGTTAGACTATGTTAACTTAAAAATGTTAAGTTGATCGTTATTATAAATTGAAATGTAGCTTTGAAGTTGTCTTTATTTAAAGCTTTTTTTCTCTAGATGAATCGCAATGGTACAGCATGAGTATCTACATACAACAGCAACTAAGGCAGCAGTTCTCTGAGAGACTGTCTCTTTTTTTAGTTGGTTATTTAATGACGCTGTATCAACTATGTTATTTAGCGTCAATGGGCTTGGTGATATCGAGATGGTATTTAACGAGATGAGACCGACGATTCGCCATAGATCACCTGACATTCGCCTTACAGTTGGGGAAAACCTCGGAAAAACCAAACCAGGTAATCAACCCAAGCGGGAATCGAACCTACGCCCGAGCGCAACTCTGGATCGGCAGGCAAGCGCCTCAGCCGACTGAGCTACGCAGGTGACTGAGGTACTGTTCACCGTCGCTGATTTATTAGGCCTACGATGTCAGCTAATTTATAACTTTCGGAGAGTGAGTATTAGTCCAGAGACTGTTCCCCTTATAGGCCTAAGATGTCAGCTTACCTAACCTAACTTCCGGAGAATGAGTAGTAGTCCAGATGAAGCTACACAGGAAATTGTGGAGTAATGGCATTTACGAACGTTATCGCTAAAGTAAATAAAAACGTACTTCACTTTATGATCTTGATCTTAGTCATATCTTACTAATGCGCTATCATCATAATTTGACTCTATCCTGAAAATATAAGTTTCGTCGCTTTGAGATATAAGCCATATTACATAACCTCAAAAAAGATATAAATACTGTAAGTCAAACTGCATGTAAAACTAAAATTATCTCGTACTTTCTGACCTACTGTTATTGAAATTTACCCATGACATACATATTTTTCACAAAGTGGGCGTGTCCTCATTACCAAATCCAATTAATTTTCACATTGTAAATACAATGAAACTGGGTAACTAGATTAATCATACAGATACACAAAATATACATGGACTGTACACAATGGAAATTGTAGCTGTCAAATACAAACCTTTAAACAAATATGTTACAGAACTGTAATGTAATATTATATGAAATCCATTATTAACAAATTCTGTAACACTTTCGTACTGATAAAACTTCAATGAATTATGCACATTGTCTCAAAGAAATACAATTACATCACTCCTAACTTCCAGGAAATATTTTCCCTATACGCTGTCATACGGGGAAACACCGTGGCGCAATCAAGTACTGCAGCGTAACCTCAATTCCGTTATGTTCTGCGTTCATACATTTAACTGAATCTTCTTTTCGCTATTTATTTCTTATTCTCTTAGGCCAGCAAATGTGAGCATTTTTGTTTATGGGCATGCCATACAATCTGTGAACATGATGTTGAAGACCATCGGACTGCCATCTTTCATGAAAACTTCGTATTACAATGAAGTTTGCTACTCAAAGCCTTACCATGGATAAATATATAATAATAATATTTTTGTAAAAGGCAAGGGTCCAAGAGTCCTAGTACTTTTAATAAAAACATCTTAAAACTAATATATATATATATATATATATATATATATATATATATATATATATATATAAATAGGATGCGAAACTTAATGAGTTTCCCGTAACACATACTAGAGGCGCTGTTGTAGAAATTGATCTTGCTGCCATCTATTTGTGGGAGAGGCGTTATTAGATCTAGCAGCGCACCAAGTAGGGAAAAGAGTAATTACTCCATGCATTTAGCCAACGCGTTAGAAATTAGCATTTTTTTTTTGCTCCCTGACTGCACGATTGTGTTCTTGTTCCTTGTGTTATTACTAGACATAGGATTTTTAGGCACTAAAAATTGCAGTTTTAGGCGTCTAAAATAAGCTCAAAATTTGTAAAATTAGGCTCTATTTTAATGAAAATAGGCATTTTAGGCACATCAAGGTATCATACTTATTTCTTTCACTGAAATTTTTAGTTATACACTAAAATACGCACAAAAAAGTATGTTTAAACATTAAAAAAGAATACTATATTATATTTATAAACAGAGCTGCACAAATTTAATATATTGAAACTAATGAAATAATGATTATTGATATCAAGATTACTCATTTTAAGTTATTGAAATTCAGTTCCATGCTCAGACTTTATTATAATTATCTTTACTGGAACATTTACACTTTCCCCGATATCATTCTTGATACTTTTTCCAACAATGAAAATCCTACATTCTTATTTAATACGTTGTCCCACTTATTTTTAACTTTTTTCCCAGTTTCGCCCAAAGCAGAATGTATGTTCACTTGAGCTAGCTTTACTATTGCTATTTGGCTACAAAGAGATTGTTTTTCACGTTCTAATTGTTCAATGCTTGCAGGTATGAAAGAAAAGTTTGATGTTATGTAGGCAATATTGTTTTTCACTCGTGAGTTATTCAGAGAATCTTTCACTGCTTTCACACACGCTGCACTATCAGTTTCAGGTAATTTATCAATAACTGTGACCACTTCTTTAAAATACTTAGAATAATACACCACTGACTGAATCCAGGTTCCCCATCGTGTAACAACCGGCTGAGGTGGGAGTGGGATATCTGGAAAGTTCTCTCTGAATATTGAAATCCTGGATGGGGCTTTACAAAAACATTTTTTTGTGTTAGAAATAAACGAATTGACAAGAGGAAATTCATTCCGAATTGTTTCAGAAACCCTGTGAAGGCCATGTGCTAGACAGGTTACATGCGTGAGGTTAGGATAAAATGTTTTAAGAAGTGGAGCTGCAGCAACCATGTATGAGGCAGCATCAGTACAAAACAACAGAACTTTAGAATCGTCTATATTACCTGAGTATAAAGACTGTAGGCCTTTATTTACAAAATAAGCAATGGCTTGGCTATTCACTTTCGAAAGTTCCTTAACACATACGAGGTGTGGAATCGAAGGTCCATCAGGACTAAGTTTTCCTACTACCATATTTGCTATATACCTATTCATAGGATCTGAGGTTTCATCCACAGAGACCCATATGTAAGAATCACCTATGCCCTCCCGAATGGAAGCTAAAGTTTCATTGTATATTCTGTCTAAGTAATTTTTTCTTAGGGTCGACTCAGATGGGATATTTTGTTTGCAGTATTTTTGTAAAAACTGTCTTAAAACCGGATTTTCAATTGCATTCCAGGAAATGTTAGCAGCAACAAGCGCTCTGGTTAAATCAGCATAGAAATTGCTGCTGAGATTGGATGAAGTAGGCTGTGTTAGTAAAGTTTGTTGCAGTTGATTTTTCTGCTGAGCTTTAGCCTTATGAGCCGCTCCTTGCACATGCTGCTTTAGGTGGCACTTCTTTTCTTGCGAAATCTAAAAATGTAAAGTAAACTGAATTAAAATAAAATTCTAATTGTTGTATTACCGTATTTCTATCACAAAGTTAGTGGGTTCGAACAATCAAAATTTTAATGACCTGCAAATACTTTAACTATCGGAATTTAAAAGGTTAAAGTGTAGTGGTCTTAAAAAGAATTATACCTGAGGATAGCTCAGTCAATGTATAAATATTATAGGCCTACTCATTAAAATTAATAGAATTTATATATTTCAACTATTGTTACATACCTGTTTGCTACAAATCTTGCAGAATATTATTTTTTCCAACATAAGTGAATTCTGAATATTCTGTTAGCCATTGCCGGATCAATGTAGATTTTGCACTTATATTTTTCGGCATTATCGCGTTAAACTTCACAGGAAAACGTCCTACCACTCAAAACTTCTCAACACAAATAAGGTGAGGGAAAGAGCAACTGTTAACGAGCATTCAAATGAACCGTTGTTATTGAGATTCAATTGGACAAAAATACAAAGTTCCACTTATTGTTGCATTTCCTGGTAGTGTTAACACTAGGAGGGCCATTCTTTTAAATATTTTGTAACGGTTTACCCTACTAATTCGCAGTTTTACGACTTTTCATAAATATTTCAAAAACACTCTTTCTCCAAAAATTGTGATTTTATGACACTCTGAAGGGCAGTACAGCTAATCGGTTTCAGACCGAAAACAGTCATTTTTATAGTATAGTATATCTCTGAATCGGTAGCAGCACATGTTGTGATTGTTGCCTGCTTCAAAACTAAGGTTGGTTCTTTGTCCGCATTTATGCCTCCAAACATGTTAAATTCGGTGAAATCTATTGCGAGTGTCGTGAAATTCAAAACATTTTGTTTCCTTTATCAATGGTTTCATGGCCGGTGTGAAGCAAACTTTCCACTTTTTAAATGCCTTAAATTTCGCAGTGAATGCATGTATAAATTATAAAAAGTAAAAGTAAAATGCGAAACTTTACAGTGAGTTAGGCATTTTTAGGCGAATATTAACAAATTAGGCTCTAATAACCGTTTTAGGGCATTTTAGGGCACTATAAAACTCTTTGAATACCTTTCAATTTGCATGAAACACAAATATTAATAATTATTTTTACTTTTCTCCTAAAGAAACAAAATAGGCATTTGCCCTAGAATCCGATGTCTGGTTATTACTTCACAGAAACTCTTCTTCGAACAAATTCGAAGACGTTGATGTCCTTGAAAAAGTTTGGAAATTTGTTTGTGCTTTCTTACACTGTATCACAAGACCACCAGTTAGATTATTACCCAATATCGAAAATAGTCATTTTCGGCGTTCTATACAGTCTGAAGTCGTCTACATCATAGTCTCCAATTCTTTTAATGAAATAATTTGGGCTTCTTTGAAGTCGACTGTAAAACTTCCTTATACTTTTGATAAGAATTTCATGTATGTATGGCAAACTGAGATCTTCATGTATTTGAGATGTTCTAGTAAACCAGTCAGACCTATGAATCAGTCTAAGAGCCTTGTTTTGTGCAACCTGTAGTGGTTTGTAAGCGTTGCTGTTCATATAGCCCCAGGAAGGTGCAGCATATGTTATAATTGGCAGTACCAAAGCCTTATAGAGATGCAATTTCCGTTTAATGCTTATGGCACCTGATTTTAATAGCGGAAATATTTGCACTATGCGTCCAATGGCTTTTCCTTTAATCAGATGGAGATGCTGACGCCAGGACAACCTCTGGTCCACAGTTACGCCGAGATATTTGACAGTTGGTTGATACTCCAGCTCTTTATCGCATATGGAAAGTTTAGGGATTCTTTTCATCGTGCACTTCGTGAAACAAATAGCCTGTGTTTTTATCAGCATTTTAGGTCAGGCGCCATTTTTGAAACCAGTTTTCCAAGAGAGAAATGTGAACTAGCAGGGTTCTGGCTGCATACAGGGGATTCTGATGAGTTATGAAGACAGCAGTATCGTCGGCAAATTGCGCGATGTTAGTTTCTGGCTGGGTAGGAATATCAGCTGTATAAATGTTGTAAAGTGTAGGCCCAAGGACCGATCCTTGAGGGAGACCAGCATTTACTTCATGGACAGAAGATAAAGCTGCTCCTTCTTTGATTTGAAACTTCCGTCTGCTTAGAAAGGATGCAATGAACTTAACGACGACATCGGGTAGGTCACTCTTCATTAATTATAATTAATTTATATTATAAGACCTGTGTGCCACACTGTGTCGTAAGCTTTTAAAATATCAAGGAATATCGCAGGTGGATAAGCTCTCGTTGGGCGCTGATCACCTTATTTCAGAACCCCAAATCCAGATTAAGATTCATCACAGGACTTCCTAGAGTAACTCCTGTTAGACAATTCAAGAATATATTTCAAATCAAGCCTTCTGCACGTACGCCAAGTCGTACAGCAGCACAAACCCACTAATTTCTTCACTAGGAAATTACAATCCTGCATTAGACAAACATAAAAGACCTAAGAGTGTACTCCACACTCTAGCTTGGAACGACAACGTACATGACGAATACCAACTTGAACTCTAAACAACCACTTGACTCTACAGTCAGACATAATCTATTAATGCACTAATAATGTTATTTCTCTGTTTCAAGGTCATCACGTTATTGGCTGCATGGATGCCTTGTATTCTTTGTAAATAATTATTATGTATTTTAATGTTTCAGTACTTTAAATAATGATTAAAAGACAACCTCCTACCTCAACATCTTCAGACCCATTGTAGCCAATTGGCTTGTCGTCAGCACGACACCTCATCCTGCTCAAGGTTTTTCCGTGGTTTCCCTTGAGTAATAAGACAAATGTCGGGATGAGCCCTAAAGAAATGGGCCACGGACCACTTCCCTTCCCCCACGCTTTCTCTCCTACTATCACAAAGAACTTGCTAATTTCTTAGATAACCTGTACTATGATAATAGGGGAAATAATTATACTGTAAGATCGCAGGGCTAACGGCTTCGAAGCTGAGTACCTGGTTCTAATGAAGTGCACTGGAAGCAATTTAAAACATGGGGGCACGAGATAGTTACTCTGCCTGCCATAAAAATTCACTTCAATCATATCCCCAAGGTATAAAAAAATGGTGCAGACCGCTGTTTCGCATCCTATTATATATTTATCCATGATGTCTTCTTCTTCAGTTCTTGAAATACGAGAGTACTGGCTGCATTAAATTTTTCCAGGACTAACAACTTAAACCAAGAGCACGCAAGTTCATTCTCCATTTCCAAGAGTCAAAAATCAGCGACGGAATGTTGGTAGGAGGCAATGTTAGCGCTCATCGTGGCAGTGCCATAGAATTAACAGCGATTAACAGGGAATAGATACGATTAACCCCCTCTCTTCTATTCTACTCCTCTTGTACATAGATCCATAGAATAAAAGAAGGATATACTTGTTATGGCAGTCAAAGTTGGCCACAATTAACCATATAGCATAGAAAAGCTAATTATGTAGTAACTTGGTATGCTTATCATTAATAATTCGTAAAATAAACCTTTTAATGATATAAAATGCCGTTTTCTTGACATGTGAAATATGGACATGAGGCACATTTTTACTGAGGAGCTCATTTTAAAAGTTCGTTAATGGGAGAAGAGAACGTAATATTATGAAGAAGTTAAAGAAATACAGAAGAAATTTTGTAATTTTTACATATTATTTTATTCGTGTAAATGGACGTTATCCTTTTCTCATTACGATATGTGATTTGTTACGTATTTGGTTTTCAAGTGCCATGTTGAATCGTTGATTTTTAGTTGGAGGCTTCGTACAATTGTACAAGAATTAGCATTAAGCCTCGTTCACACTTTTCAAGTAACTTGAAAGACGAACTTGAAAAGTATGAACTATGTTTCAAGTTGACTTGAAATCAATTAACGGCTTGAATTCAAGTTTCAAGTGAAGTTGGATCCCTTTCTACTTTTTACTTGACTTGAAAAGTGTGAACGTCACTTGATAACTTGAATTCAAGGAGAAAAGAGCGGGAATTTAAATTAACAGCTATTTTAAGAGCGTTAAATTAACAGCTGATTGTTTTTCAGTTCTACTGGGAACGTAAAAATAATAGCAAACAGCAGTAAGTGAAATAATGACCAAATATTTGAGTTTCTGAAGTTGTATAAAATTCACGAAGGCCTGCGGATTGTAGAAACTGCAAAGAAAGGAAGAGTTCATTGAAGAACTGAACAGCAGAGATTTTAACGTGGACACAGATGAGATAGGCTATGAAAAATAATACAAAACTATCAAACTATAGACACAGTATAGAGAACATATATCATAAAAATGTAACATTTAAATCTAATGTTGGTAGGACTACAGGTTTACATGAATAAAATTTATCTACATGCTTTATAATATTAAAATATATTGGAGTGTATGTATCTTATGATGCAGAATTTAATGTATTTTCATTTATTCGTAATTTTCTGCTATGCGCAGGTCTTTCATTGCAAATCGAACTTTCTCCAATCTCCTATTTTCTAGCTTGCTCTTAGTCTACACATGTGATCCATATGCATATATCTTAATGTCGTCTATCATCTGATATTTTTTTTCTGCCCCAAACTTTTCTCCTGTTCACCATTTCTTCTAGAGCATCCTTCAGTAGGCAGTTTCTTCTTGGCCAGTGACCCAGCCAATTCCTTTTTCTCTTCCTGATCAGTTCAACCATGAATGTTATTTTTTTTACCCAACATTCCTAGCACAGATTCATTTATTATTCTGTCTGTCCATTACACATGCTCCATTTTTCTCAGTATCCACATTTCAAATGCTTCTACAGTGCGATCGAAAAGTCCCTCCACAGCTCTATTAGTTCTAGTAACCCTAGAATACAATTCTGTAGAAAGTTGACACTCCCCCATTCATTCTGGTTTGACAACCTCACACCCTCAATCCATCATATGCTTAGCGGCCAGTGCTGCCACTTGAATTCTCTGCCTAGTGGATTCCCGGCTACGCAAGCACTGCGGAGAGAAGAATATTTTAGTAGGAGGAAGAAGAAATGAAGTGCATAAGATTTGCTGATGATGTTATGTTTTATTTAACGACGCTCGCAACTGCAACTGCAGAGGTTATATCAGCGTCGCCGGATGTGCCGGAATTTTGTCCCACAGGAGTTCTTTTACATGCCAGTAAATCTACTGACATGAGCTTGTCACATTTAAGCACACTTAAATGCCATCGACCTGGCCCGGGATCGAACCCGCAACCTTGGGCATAGAAGGCCAGCGAGCGCTATACCAACTTGCCAACCAGGGCGACTTTGCTGATGATATGGCATTTTAACAGAAGAGGAAATTATACTAAATGATAGTTGTGAGCAGTATGGGATGAAGATAAATGCAAACAAGACGAACACCATAGTTATCGGAAGAAAACTAAAGAAGATAAACTTGCGAATTCGAAATGAGGCAGAAGAACAAGTGGACAGCTTCATATACCAACTTGAAATGTATTGTAAGCAGTAATATGAGCTGCTGGCAGGAAGTCAAAGGGACGATAGCAATTTGGCAAAGAAAGCTTTTAATATAAAAAGAAGGATCTTCTGCGGACTTCTATAAAGAAAACTACAGAAGTGCTTTGTGTGGAGTGTATGGGGGCAGAAACATGGGCTTACATAGAAGTGAAAAGAGACTTATCGATCGCACAGTAGTTGCTTCTAGGCTTCTTTTTAGCTTCCATGCTGTTACATAAGACCACCTTCTCGTTTGCAATATTTCTGTTTTATGTTACGAATCGTTGAAAAGTTTTAAAAGGAACAACTTTGATTTCATATAAATTTATAGCCAATTCAAATATTCAGTGACTCGTTACTTATTTGATTTGTTGTATAGTTTCAAAAAATGCCTTCTGCATGTTATCGAGATTTTGGAATTGGAGAAATGTGAACACTTTATTTCTGTAGGGAAGTTACCCTTTAAGAACTGTTATCATAAATGCATTTCGCCTAATGGAAAATCTTTTTTGAAGCTTGTAACTTAGTACCAATGCCCTGGTGGCTCCATATCTTGTCGTAAACGATTTTCTAGTCGTACAATGGTACTTCTAGAAAAATCTGAGAAAATCTTTAAACTCTGATCAACAATAACTTCTTCACTATTACAAAAATACTTAGCTGACTAGTTTCGAGGTGGAGTAACTCGTCCGAAACCTAGACTAGGCGGAGATATTTCTATAATCGTAACATAGTAAAGATGTTAATAAGCGATTAAAGAAATGTTAAGAGCGTACCGAACAATTCAAAATCTTTAAATACACTATTCTTCTGGAGATATTAGATCTATCTATCTTCTGATAATCTTTTCTATTCGGGAAAATATACGGTCAGTAGGCATAAATAAATGTTCCGTCACAGAAAATATTAATTCTATGTTGTTGACATGTTGAGCAATAGAAGCAGTCCACTTTGACAGCATTCCAATGTTACTTTTTTTCACGTGACCAATGAGTAAAAGAATTACTATGGAACACTAATTTTATTAACTTCTTCAGGTCTAGCATGTTCTTGTCAATAATATATGAAGAAATTATCTTTAAAGAATCTCCAGAGGAACGTTCGCAAATGGCAAAATTAAATATTGCGAGTTACCCGTTACAGTATGTAGAGCGGTCTGGCAACATGGTTCTTTTGGCAATCAATCAAAAGTAAAAAATTAAAATATCATCAGTTTTATGTTTCATCAATTGAAAAATGCTTCTGCACGGAGAGAATGGAAGTCTCTTCAACAAGATCTGCTTCTACGGAGTCGATTTTTTTAATTGGGTTCTAAGTAAAGAGAAATGAATGAAGATTATGAAAAACAATACAATGCTATCGTTACTCAGTAAAGCATTTTTTTTTTGGTGAAGGCCCCTTTGGGAACTATATAAGATACTAATTTCATCTCTAAAATTTATACAGTATGAGAGTGTTTTCGATCTGTGCAGGGGATTTCTACGTCGAAGTCGCCCAGTTTGACTAGACACACAAATCAGCGCGTCTGCAGTGGGAATTGTTGCATCATAGTGAAACCAAATACTAAAGATTTATACTGCTTTAAATTTACAAGCGTTTCTCGTAACAAATAATATTCTGGCCGGGGTTGGGACATCACGCGGAGAAATTTTTCCACCTGCATGTCGAAATTATCATAGAATTTGCAGCATACGTAGAAAATTACAAAACTAAAGTTTTGTGTAACACAATACAAGAAGAGTGATACAAGAAACTAC